>NW_006793764.1:1723127-1731194 GCF_000442215.2 Lipotes vexillifer
AGGAATATTAGCAGAACTAAATTATCCACTGCCAGAAAAGGGAAAAGGAAATCTTTCCCCCATACTTTTATAAATTCAATAAGATTTATAGAAATGCTTAAGAATTTGAAGGCTACTCTTCTGGAGTAAACAGGTTTACAAACTGGCTTTGGAAACATCCAAACAACAAATGCCTCAAACTCCTGCCAGTTAGGGGCAGGTACAGCCACCGATAAATCAGCAGCCACGAGGAAGAGCAGGTGATGCCTCAAAGCGGGGCTCTGCCCACAGGCGACCGCTGCTGGGTGACCGCACGGGAGGCAGAGCCCTGCACACCGCCTGCTGCAGCCAGCACTTGGAGAGTTACTGGCTAGGAGGCTCCCTCGATGTTTTCTCTCTGGACTCTCCTCATGCACATGGGGAGAGGGCTCTGGCTTCCCTGTTTCAGGGAGGCTGTGGTTGGGCTTCCTTAAAGAGGAAAGGGTTTGAGGAGAGAGAAACACCCTCCCATCCCCACCCCGCTTCATACTACGAGGAGATTCTTAGAGGAGAGCGAGTGTGAGACTCAGAGCAGCTGAAGGCCATACCTGCTCCCTGGCAGCACCCCCAGATGTGTGCCGGAGCCCCAAGACAATGGCCAGATGCTGAGCTTGGTCTCCTGGCTGTGACACAGCATCCTCCCCAGCCTCAAACATGGCCCAGAAGCAGCAGGGACCGGTGTGAACAGATGACCCAGGGCGCTTTCCTGCCCTCGTGACATGTAGTCAGAGTCTGGAACCTTGGCATGACCCCCTGGGAGAGTGGTGTAGGAAAGAGATCCAAGCCTGACCAAGGTTACTTTCCTGCTACCCCAGGGGAGCAGAAGCTTACAGTCAAAACTAATCTGATTCAGGAAAATGCACTATTTCTTGCACTCCTGAGTTTGTGGACTAACAGTCATTCTCAATTCAAATTAACAACTGAGCAAACAAATGAAGGCAGAAGGGTTAAGATCTAGTAACCTACATATTTTTCTGGCAAAATTAGTTTTGTTTGGTTCATTAGTTTAGTTCATTGGCTTCTATCAGTGGGTCAGAATGTCATTCAGAATAAAAAAAGCTTTTAGAGCAGAGATTCATGAGGCGTTTGCGTTATGCAGGAACACCCAGCCTCGCTCATCACCACTGCTATTTAAAGGGTCTGCACTAACAGAGACAGGGGTCTCCAGAGGCATCTGAGGCTGATAGCCACAAGGCCTCATGGAGTGGAGTCACTTTGGAAAATTCACCACAATTCATGACCCTGATTCAGTCTGGCCCGAAGTTTTTCAGGTCTAACATCCAGATTTTCTTGGAGCCAAAGATGATTACTCCCCCAGAGTGGGGCTAATGCATAAACACACAGCAGCATGTTAATGGTATGTGTGGGGGCGGGGGACGACACGGCTTTTGTCCCCTCTATGCAAACTACTCCCTTCTTTGGAATTTTCTGAGCCTGCCACAGGGTCAGAGGTGGGCCTCCCATGCCGCCTCTCAGAGCACACACATCTCGCCCACCATGGCTCACTGGACCTCAGATCCAGGCTGGGCAAATCTGTCCTCCTCTGGGGCTTAGAAATGGGGGCTGAGGAGCTGCCAGCCAGGCTCTGGATGCAGGTGCACCTGGGAACAGCTCCGCAGACAGAGCTGGTCTGCAGCAGAAAGGTGAGGATAAAGCTGAGGGCAGCAGGGCCAACACACAGAGTCTTTGCAATTCCTTGCGCTTTCCCATTTTTGATTCTAGGTTGTCTCTGAGGATCCTGGATCCTTCGGAGCACTTCAGTATCCTGACAAAATGCTCCTTAAGTTGGTTTTATTCCTTGCAGTCAAAGATTCCCAACTGAATACCATTCTTTCCCTGTTACCATGTTATCAAGCTAATAACGGGGTGTGCTGGGCGAGTGCTGAATCAGACCAGAGGGAGGTAGACCCGGGGTGTGGTGTGGAGTGGGGAAGGACTCCTCCACCCCGCACTATGTACAGCATAGTCCAAGCCCTCAACTAGAAACAGCTCCCCACTGGCTATGCTCTCTCGTCCCTCCATTTCTGTGTGCCTCCCTGCCAAACTCTGCCTCACTGAAACCCATTCTCCTAGGCTTGCAGGCTGAATACTCTACCTGAATATATTTTTTAATATATAATTTTAATATATAATTCAGGGCTTCCCTGGTGGTGCAGTGGTTGAGAGTCCACCTGCAGATGCAGGGGACACGGGTTCCTGCCCCGGTCCAGGAAGACCCCACATGCCGCAGAGCAGCTGGGCCCGTGAGCCATGGCCGCTGAGCCTGCACATCTGGAGCCCGTGCTCTGCAACGGGAGAGGAGAGGCCCGCGTACCGCAAAAAAGAAAAAAAAAAAAGATACCAAGCCTATGCAAGCCCAAGTAGCTTGGATCAACATTTCAAATAAAAGCCAAATATTACACATAGGTAGGAGAAAACGGTTGTCAGAATATTATGTTTTCTCACAGAGAACTGGTAGGGTCTGGAATAATTTCTCCCATAAACATGCAAGCACAAGTTCTTGAAATGGTAAAGAATGGTCCTACTTGGCAATGGGTATTTTATTTTCAATTGTCACCCTTGATTTTTCCTTAAGAACTCGCATCGATGTTGTGACAATGTATAAACCTAGCTGTTTATGGATGCATTTTTAAAATCAACAATGAGATATACTCAAACTGTGATACAATCCTAGGGAAAAAAATAAAATAGATATGTATATTAAATTTTTAAAATATTGTATAGAGGGCTCAAGAAAAACGCTTTTCTCTTTTAGGATTAATCAATCAGAAATGAAATATCTGACTAACTGCTATCCGTGTAAACTATATCGCTAACATACGTAATTATTTACCCTCCATTGTTTGGCACAGGCCAAAAGAACCCCAAAAAGTTACACTTGAGAGACCGCATATGGAATAAGGAGCATTCAGTCATCCAAAGCAACTTCCTTACTTGGTATCTAGATACATAAAGTAGGAAGAATATTTCCACTTAAAGCAAAGAAAGCAAAAGTTTGGTTTTTTTTTTTTTTTTAATGATCAGATCAGAAAGTGATTTCCTCTCTGATGGGGTTACCACTTGGCCCAGTTCTGCCCTTTCAACAGTAAGCCCCAGGATGGAAAGCTCTATACCCTCTAGCACTTCTCTCTTGTCTTTGAGTTCTCTGTGGAGGAAGGGACCACATCTGGGGGTGACCTGGGGATGAGGTGGCAGGAAGTCCCCCTCGCTGGGACTCTGAGCAAGGGAAGGGTGTGTGAGCAGGTATCCATCAGTAGTCTGCTCTTGGTCAGCTGCTTTGGAGGATGCCATATTATCTTCAGTGTGCCCTTAATCCCAAAGTTTAAATGTGAATCATCTTTGCTTTCCTGGAAAATTATAAGAGAAGGTACCATCTTAACAAACCAAACACCTACACCTCTTGCCTAAAACGAGCGGTTCTCAAATGTTAGCATAAATGGCAATCACTTTGGGGGCTTATTAAAGTACAGATTACTGGCCCCACCTCAGAGTTTCTGATTCAGTAGGTCTGGAGTGGGACAGCTGCTGCTGAAACGGGGGATGACAATTTGAGAACCACTGTCTTAAACAAACAGAAGTGAGTTGGAAGGGGACATAAGCTCTTTAGAAGATGAAGCAACCAAGTACAATATCAACAGTTGTTTACCAAGCACCCTACCTTAGATACAGGGAATACAATACTTTACAAGAGAAACAAAGTCCTTCCTCCCCTTCTCCCAACATGCCTGAAGTAAAACAGCTGTTCCAGGAAGAAGCACCAAGTTTAGCAGGAAGCTTTCTATTTCTCAAACACAAACTGCATGCCCTATGAGCCAACGCACAGCTCCCAAAATGAAACGGAATATCAACTCTCTCATCAAAGAACCAAAGCAAATGGATGACAATGAGATTACAACTAGAAGATGTTAAGTACCAGTGAAGTATGAGGAACATCCTAACGGCACACGTGACTGGGGTGAGGACTGAATGCAAGAGACCTCGTGGAAGGCCACCTTCGTGCCTGGCATAGCACAGGCAGCCCAAGTACTAGTTCCTCTTCCATCTCCTGACCTACCTTCTCTCTGTACCTTGAAAAGTCAGGTTCTGAGGGCCTGCTAAGGTCATCTACGCTGGGGCCGCTAGGGAGGCTGCCCCACTGCTTCCTGCCTCAGGTGCATCACCTCAGCAACCCCAAGCATTTAAACTATACAAACAATTATGGAAAGACTACATGAAGCCAGTGGTTCTCAAACTTTATAGAGTGCATCGCAAGTGTGAGGAAGGCCTTTTAAAAACACAAAATACAGGACTCCCACCTCCAGGGATTAATTCATGAGGTCTGGGGCAAACCCTAAAAATTCAAGTATCTAACAAGCTCTCAGATGATGCGAACAATGCTGGTTCAGGATCATTCTTTGAGAACCATTTGTTAAACTTATTCCTCGCTATTAACTAGAACACTATCTTACCCAATTAATTTATTATATAAAAACAGAAGTCTCTTCTTACATAAAGGACTAAGAATATAGGCTCTGTCATCAATCGTGTGACATCTCAGGCAAGTACTGTAATAACTTGTGCTGTAACTTTCCATATGTAAATTGAGACTACCTACATCCATAGTATTGTAAATCTGATTGCAAGTTATTAATATGTAATTTTAAAGATGTTACCAAGTATCAGCTGTTGCCTTGTCTTTTATAATACTGTTGGCTTTAACTGAAATAGTTTGTAACATTTAAGACAAGTATCTGATATCCCACATTTACCAGAAAAGACAGAAGAAATCTTTATCCGTGAAAACAGATAAAGCCTAGGAAATGTGAGCCTTCTCAAAATTCAGAATACTCTGAGAAGATGCTTTTGATTCTTCCTCATGAAAAAAAATTTTTTTCCAATCAAGTTCCACTATGTGTATAATGACAGAGCAAATATACACAGGTTTCAGATTTTTAAAATATATATGCTTAAAAAAAGAGAGTACGTTCAATAAAGAATTACAAAATATAAAGGCTTCCTCCTGTTGAGAATAGGATGGTACAGGTGTTCATTTCAATACTAACAATCACATAAATGCCAGACTGCAATCTTGGGAGGAAAGAGCTGGAATGGAGGCCCATTTCCCCAGAGTGACCCAGTCAACTGGGTCAGGCAGTAGAATACGCCAAGGAAATGTTCTCTCAAACCTCATTAATTATCAGAGCCCAGGCTCTGGTATTTCAGCACAGACAGCTGGCGGCCTGCCCACTCACCCTCCTTCTGCTCCTTAGCCTTTATGGGATGTTACAGGCATAGAACTTCTGTTACCTTTCCCAAGGGAGGAGTGGGTCTGAGGTAGGCCTTTCAAATATTTGCAGCCCAAGGACCAAGGCAAGATGCTGCTGGTGATGCATCAGTGATTCATACTTCCGTAGGATAAGATGACTCCTTTCACTACGAAGACAAACCAGGTTACCCTGGCAAACATCCTGGTAGCACAGAGCAGAAGTGGATGGGCACAGCCCCATTAATCTCCCTGCCTGACCCCTATAGGCAACTCCTCCTAGCTCTCTACTCTGAGCCTCTCATTAAAGCTAACTGAAATTACAAAGCTAACTGAAATTCCAAGTTCTTCCATACATAGACCCAAAGGTAAACTGGAAAGAACATTGCTTGGTGAATTTAGGACTTAATTTTATGAGACAAGAAGCTGAAGAACAAAATCTGAATCTTTACTAGATACTTATTAAGCATTTTCCTATAAAATTTTCCATATTTCTTTTTCCCTGAAGAATCCATGCACTGCCTTTTAAACAAAATTATTTCCATTTAATGAATCTCTATGTATCTAAGTTTCTCAGCTGAGACTCTGCTCCAATGGCATTTCGGCATCCATTCAAAAAAAAACAGAATTGTGTTAAGTCACTAAATGTAAAATTACATGAGATTAAAAGTGCCCAGGGACCAGAGAACATATCTTGGTCATTGTTTCTTGTTAAAAATGTGTTCTTATAAATATTTTTTTTTATTTAAAAGCAAATCATAGCTATTTCCTTACCTTTTTCTTTTTTTAAGCAACCTACTTTAACAACTTGTGATCTCATTTGCTAAATTTGAAGCAATGCATTCCCAACTAAGGTTTTTTATTTTATATTTTTCCAGTGTAAGTGTTCAGAATTTTCATTTAAGTAGGGCTCCAACATTACAACAAATCCATTAACACGTGTTGCCAAAGGAAAACTATGTAACTTCTGCACTGACACAACCTCTAGCAATTGTCAACAATCCCTCAGGTGAAGCTTTTCTCTGGCTCTGGTGTGTACATAGCTGTATCAAGTGTCACTGTTTGCCTTGGTAACAATGCCTTTTCTTGTGGAGAAGACACATGACACCACCCTGTCACACAAAACACCCTGCAGCAGAGTTGGTCTGGAATGGAGCACCACAGCTGGGAGGAGGGGCCCAGACCATCCATCCCACGCTGGGGCTAGGTCTACAGGCAGACAGGCACTCACACACCACCGTGGGAGTGGAAAGTTTTCCATTTTGAAAAGAAAGCAATTGGGTAAAATGCATCAAGGGTCTTTCGTGTGGTTCTAGTTATTTTACTCACATACACACACACACACACACACACACACACACACACACACACATTTGTAATTTCTGACCCATTCATTTCCCTTCTACTAATATACGCTAAGGAAACAATGTTCAAGAAAATCCCACAGATTTAGGCACAAATACATTTATTGCCCTACTACTGTAACAGCAAAAAGTCAGAAACTTAAATTATTGTTAAACTATTATGCAGACATTAAACATATTTACGAAGTCTCATGAAGGACTAATACAAGGAGTCTTAAATAACTATTAAATTCACACATATACATTGACTATATCCCCCAAACTTCCAAAGAACAAATGTTCAAATGCTTAGTATATATGAAAATTAATATAAGTTAACGGAGGCAGATGGTTTTAAAAAGGAAATAAGTCTCAAATGCTCAGTTTCTATAATAAATAGTGTGAAGCAGGATGTGCCCAGATTTTATCAACAGCATTAAGAAAATTATTTCTGCCTTTTATGATGATGAAAGTTCCTCTAACAGATTAACCTTCTAGTCAGAGTACCTCAGGGACAAGGTCTAGGTCATAGATTAGGTTTCTAGGGACCTGAGTCTTGATTTCTTTCCATATCACAGGCTGTACACCCAGTTGGGCCCACTGGGCAACAGTGCAGCCGGATAGTGAGACTCAGTTATCCCAAAACTGTTAACCATGATAAGAAAACAAGCCAAGGCTTCATATTCAGGGCATGCTAAAGATATCATATTGTCATGGTAAGGAAGATACAGTACAAATTTTTAAAATTGTCTAAGTTAACTTAGACAGAGATACATCTTTCCCAAATGCCCATATACACACACATATATTTATAGATATATAAGTATATATATGAAAAATTCAATACATTCTGCAAAGCAGCGAGGATAGGCCATACTCTAAGCATATTACAACAAAACCATCACAGAAATAAATAACAGGCATTTAAACAAAAACTCAATACATGAAGAAAAAGAAACTATTCTCCCAAGTAATTATTGTTTCAAAGAAATATAAATCCTAATATGAGACTGTTTTGAAAATAGCAAAATGAATTAGAATTGGAAAGGCATAAAATGAATAAAAACAGAAACCCTAATTATCAAATCTTATGGGATCTGGTCAAGGCGAGCACAGAGATAAATGCAAGCCCTAGGTAATCAAAATAAGTGGATTACAGCTCCAAAGGAGCAAAAACACTCATTTGTTTGAAAAAAATTATGACAAAATACTTCAGCAACAATGAATGCATTAAACAACAGCAAAAACAGAAACGGTAAATCCAAAGCTTGTTTAAAAATCCAATCAAAGAGGGCTTCCCTGGTGGCGCAGTGGTTGAGCATCCGCCTGCAGATGCAGGGGACATGGGTTCGTGCCCCGGTCCGGGAAGATCCCACATGCCGCGGAGCGGCTGGGCCCGTGAGCCATGGCCGCTGAGCCTGCGCGTCCGGAGCCTGTGCTCCCCAACGGGAGAGGCCACAACAG
>NW_006793764.1:1731296-1760263 GCF_000442215.2 Lipotes vexillifer
AAAGGAGAAGCCCAAAAAAAAAAAAAAAAAAAAAAAAAAAAACAAACAAAGAGCAAAGAGGTATGTAAGTCTACATAAAAGTGAATACAATTAGAAACAAGGTAAGTACTGTGCCATTCTGAGTGGATATAAGTAAGACAATGCTTTGCAAAATGCAGTGGACAGAATGGAGGCACAGCAGGAAGACTGGCAGAGAGTGCATCAAACAGTTGCAAATGCTTGGTGTCAGGCAGACTGAGAAGAGCTCTCTGCCCTGCCAGCCTCCCAACACCCCAGAGTGTAGTGGATCCAGGATGGAGCACCACAGCTGGAGAGAGGAGCACTAGAACCATGTGTCCCTCCCCCAGGGGCTATAGGTCTACAGGGAGACAGGCACCCACACACTGGGACAGTGGTCTCATTTTTTTAAAAATCAGTTGGGCAAAATGTAACAAGGGCCTTGAAAGCAGTAAAAGTTTTAAAAAGAAATGTTTCTAACTTCTGACCCTATAATTTTGCTTCTAATAATACACACTAAGAAACTCTTTAAAAATAAAACCACCCACAGATTTAGGCACAAATACATTCACTGCCCCACTATTATAACAGCAAAGCATCAGAAACTTAAACTATTATTAAATATAACATATTTACGAAAATATTATGAGGAAATGCGTCATTTATAATGTTACATGAAAATGGGAATGAAGTTGGAGAGATTATACAAAAATATGTACAAATGACTAGAAGGAAAATATATCAACATTTTAATAGTGTTTGTCCTTATCTAAAAATAGTCTTGAGAGACTCTTTTTTAAAACCTCTTAGGCTTAAATGTGGTGAAAGTGAATAAGATAATGCATGTTAAAATGCTTATCACCGTAAGAGTATAGAGTTCGTTAAGAGAAATGCAAGCTATCCTCATACAGGGTTCACCTTCTACCTCACAGCAGACTAGTTTGTGACTTTTGTCAAATTGCTTAACTTCTGATCTTTGCTTCCCCCTGCAAAGTGGGAACAATCATAGTTACCTGATTGGAGCATGAAGATTAAATGAAACAGAGAACACAAAGTGCTGAACTTAGGCATTCAATAAATGTTAGGACTCTCTCTTCCTCTCTCTTTTCTGGAGACTATAAACTTTGTTTATGCTGTACAGTTCTGATGCAGTTTAAAAAATTAACCCTAAATTCAATAACACTTGGCCACTTAAAGTTATAAAACATATGCAGAAACATACTCAAATGAGAAGGTCTGACTCTGACAAGCTCATGCATTGCTCCAGGTGGCAAACAGGCTTTAAGATGGGGCAACACTGACCTAAAGTTCTGCAAGGAAGGGACCCAGCATGCTGCTTTTCAAAAGAAAACATTCCCATGCATGTATAAATAGGTTTCACATTCCCAATCATGGCTTCATTTATATGGCACTTCCAAACTAGGAAATACTGCAAAAATTTTCCTTGTTGACTCCAACCTACTCAGAAGGGACTTAGAAGAAATGAGTTGTGTTCTGTAGAAGAAATCTTTAAACTCCTGTCTGCATGAGGCTGAATGGAAGCAATCATGAAACCATTATTTCCCAACCCAAGAACTACAGGTTAATTCTTAAAGATGGAGCTGCTATCATTTTCTCCCCAGTAGTAACTAGACAGGAAAGGTGGATGGATAGGTGGGTGGGTGGGGAAGAACTTTACAGGATTAAATGGTCTCCCGCTCTCTGGTTTACTTAAGTTACAAAAACTTTGCCTAATATGCCTAGTGTTCTTCAAAAGGACATGGGCATGGACTTGCAAAGGAAAAACAGAGGAAGTCAGATTTTGGTGTCTCTTTTAGACCTACAGGCATATTTGTGTAAAGGTGAGGCCAGTCACCATTCCAGCCTCACCAGGCCCCTTTTCATTGAAGCTGTCTGAGCAGCCACACTTGTGCCCAGTGACTCTGTTTCCCACTTGCTCAAGCCACCTGTGGGGAACAGAGGGACTTTCCAGGAGAAGCCAAAAATAAGGCTATCAAAGAGATTCACATGAGTTGACCTGACATGATGAGGTGAACTAGCTAAATGAGAGTCTGACTCTCAGGAATTCGAATTAAGCATAGAGAATAAGCAGTTACCAGTGAGGACATCTGCTGAAAGGATATTAGGAAGTGGGAGGGGAGCCATGAAAAGCCAGAGCTGGGTACAAGCCCAGATCGTGAGGGGGCCAAAAGTAGGAATGAGAAGAAATAAGTATATGGTGTAGCTTTTTAGATATTACTTAATATGAAGCCATCAAGGTTATCAATGCATTTTAAAACACTGCTTTTCATCTTTCTTAACATTGCTATTATGTGTTTTATATCATCAGCATAAAACAATCTGAGCAAAAACGATGTATCCTCAATACAGGCATGCATAAGTATATAATTTATAAATAAGTGTCTATTTGGAGGACATGTGCTCAAACAATTTTGTATGAATGGGGAAGTCTAATCAAAAAAGACTTCTACTCTGACACAGAACGTGCATATTTTATTACATGGGGAGACAGAGGTGAGAAGTCAGGATGCCAAGGAATGAGTAAAGCATACACTGTGTCCTCTAGGGGCTCACCAACCATGATGTATTATAAATAAGAAGACAACCTGTTATTTTGATCAGGTCTCCAACATATACCTGTTTAGCACCTATGAGTACCCCATACCAGTCTAGGTGTTTTATATCACTTTCCAGAGATCAAACAAGCTACCAGGGCTGAAATGAATTTGTTATGTCAGAGTCCCTCAACATTTCTGGACCATTTCTGAGATTCTGACAGGAAAAAAAGCAGTGGGAGTGGGGGGAACCTCTCCCAAACAAAGCACTCATAAACAGATAATTCTGGATTCAATTTCACCGATACTTCTCACCTAAAGCCCAAGAATTAGACACTGGTGGTTCTACTTTCCATTTGAAAATACAGAAATATATGTATAATCAAGCAATCCTAAAATGAAAGATTATATGTTTCAATAATGCACAAAGCACTTATGAGGTTTATTCATATGCTTGTCTTTTCAATAACATATTATTAGTGGTAATGAGAGATGTCCCATCAGAAATAAAACAGCACATTCTCAAACAATGCATGGAACTGACACAGACAGAATATCACTCCAGTTACACAATGGCTATTCAGAACTCTCAGTTAATGGAATATCCACAGTTTAAGACCGAACACAATGCACAAAGAATAGAAACATAGACAAAGTTGCTATATTAGGGGCATGGATAACAGAAGTAGTTACCTGGCAACAGAGACTTCAGTGAGGGCTATATATAAAATAAAATTAGTTTCTATTAATGGTCAATAAATAAAAATAAAGTCTGACAAAATATTTCATCAATTTGCTTTAAATGGTTTCATACAACAGAACTATACTATACAGACTTGTTTCATTTTTTCTCTTAAACAATCAAAAAAGTACTTGCTGTAATCCCTTTTACATGTGATTAGAAATTACCTCAAATTGTAGCATCTGGCTGTCAGAATGATTTGAGAATCAGTGAATCTCACTTTCCCCATTTGTAAGATATGAATAACAGTTCTTATTCCGCAAAGATGAGAAGTACACCTTTTCAAGGAAAAAAAATGTTCCTCTATGCCAGTTCAGCCTATATTTCACAAATATTGTCTTGCATTCATTCAACAAATATTTAGTGAGCTGCAACTATGAGTCAAACATTAAGAAGACAAAAGGAAACAGAATCAGCCCCCATTTCTTCTTTGATGAAGGTTATTCACTCCTTCATCCATCAGAGAGATTTAGGCTGAAAGTTCCATTAGCTGATAGTGACAGCTAATATTTGTATAGAATTTTATATTATAAAGTACCATCCTATATATCGTCTCATGTAATCTTCATGATAACTCTTTGAGAAGAATTGATAATCAATAGTTATTCATCACATTTTACAGGTTAAGAAACTAAGGCTTAGGAGTTCAAGTTGCTTACCCCAGCAGTGCAGCTGGAATCCATGCCCTGATGGTATCAAAACACTACCTCATCTCACTGCAGTTAGGCTTTGGGTGATGAGGATAAAATATGTGCTAAATCATTTTAAGCTCTCTATTAGGAACATGATCTAGAGCAACTTTTTACCTGTTCCCATCCTCTCCAGAAGCAGAAGTAACCAGCTCTGGTAGTGTGTAGAAAATGCAATTCACTTAGTTTGGAAAAGCCCGACTTATCTAACTTATTTAAAATGGTTAATTTGCCAGCAGTTACCAGCCATGGAGACTCAGGACTGAGTTGCAGCCTGAATTACATATCCCTTCACTGATTAATTTCTACAGTCCTGTGTCTGTGTGTGTGACTTGTTTTACTGCTAATAGTTGCTTTATTGTGGTGGTCTGGAACTTAACCTGCAATATGTCTGAGATATGCCTCTGTGTGTGTGTGTGTGTGTGTGTGTGGTGTATTTGTTTTTATTTTTGAATTATCAAATCAGTATTCTTTTAACCTTATTCACATATTTACCCTTTCTATTGCATCTTCCTGCAACTTTCTGCTTCCATCTGTGATCATTTTCCTTCTGCCCAAAGAACCCCCTTTATTTTTTTCTTTTCTCTACAGTCCTTTTGGATTGCAGAAATCTTCTGCAATATTTTCCTTACAGATTCTTAACAATTAGTTTGCTACAACAGTATGACTGACACAATAAGACTGAAACATCACCTCTCTAGATAAAATAATCATCTGGTCCTATGTAAAAACTCTCATGGTATTTTTGAAGGGATCTAAGATCATGGTCCAACATACAATCCACTGCCAAAATCCCTTCTACAAGATCTCTGACTTGGGGGTGGGTAATCCAACTTCTTTAATATGTCCAGTTCTACTTGGTAAGACTATCTGGCAACAAGTATCCAAAGTCTTTAAAAAAAAAAAAAAAAAAAAAAAAAAAAAAAAATTTTAACCCTGAATTTGTCCTAAGGAAATAACCTGACAAGCCACACAGTGATGAGAATCTCTAAGATGTTTCTCGTCCATTTACCTCCCTGGTTTGCCTTCTGAAAATGTGGAGCTCAGAACTGAACGCAAGCCCTCAGAGGCAGCCCAACCAAGGCGGAAAACAACGGGATGATTATCTCCTTTGTTCTGACAGCTGTGACATTAATGCTATTGGAGATGGCCAACAATGTCAAATGGATGGCTAAAATCTTAAATCTCTTTAACAAGAGCTGCTATTGACCCAGGTCTCTCCAACCCACAGGCACACAACTTTTTTCCCTCCTTTCCCAGGTATCACAAAGTTGCATTCAGTAGAGCTTAGCTGTATATTTGTTCATGTTGTCTTCAGCTTTTGGGAGCCTTTTTCTATCTCGATTTCTGACATTCCATTGCTTAGCTTCTCTCCTAACGTTGGAACAGACATACATTTGATAACACCTTTCTTTATCAAAGATCACTTTCTCAAACCAGAGCACCATGTCATTTTGGAAGGGCTATTCAAACCATTTTATAAGACTTTAAAATATTTTTATATTAAAACAAAATGGGTAAAATATGAAATACAAAGGGGATTCATCTTTGTGAAAAGACATGAAAAAAGAGAGGGAGAGCACTTTCAAGGAAAAGAGCTAAATTTAAAGCCTAGGTCACAAAAGTAGAAAAATAAACAAGTGAAACTAAAACTGTGCTAGAAAGTCATGAAACAGGGAACCAGCCAAAGATAAAGCAACAGAGGGGCTAAAAACTTAAGTTAAATAAGTCAAGTGATTGGATAAATGATTGAATTATCTTAATGGAACAAGGACATTAAATTTTAAAATCCCTCTTTGGATCAATGGAGTAATGAAAAACAGCTATTAAAAAGAAAAAACTTATAGTCACTGTGTACAATTTATTTCATTCTCCAAACCTTAGTTTTCTAAGTACCTTTTTATACATCATGGCACCTTAATAATTATACTATTACTTTAAAGTGATCTTGGGTATACATTTATATTTTATCTTATCAAAGAGACCAAAGTGAAATAAGCACAAAATACCATGTAAGGTAAATAACACTGGTGCAACTGACTATTTCTACCTCTTGCATTCTTATCCAGATCACGCAACATATTCAGAATCCTTACTTTATTTTTCTTGCAAAAAGAAAATGAATATGGTAGTGCAATTTATGAGAGTGATAGCTAACATCACAGATTACTTACTAAGCACCCTACAACTACATGAAGTTGATAATATGATTATACCTACTTCACAGTTGTGGAAACAGACTCCATGGTTGAATGATATTGTTAGGGTCACATTTAGTAACTGGCAGCACTGGGACTCTAAAACTGGCCTGGCTGACCCTAGAGACTAAGACTCAACCCACACTCAATCAGAGGAGAGCACAATTAAAGACATTAAGGTTCCCATATGCTTTGCTGGGAATTACTAAATGCACACTGAACTTCTCTCTCTGCAGCAGATACATACATACATACATGAACAAACAAGAGAATTTTTACATGGGCAATATACATTCTTAATTTAAAAATAAGAAAATTAAACAAGATAAACTAAATAATAAGTTCTAATAGGTCTCAAGATTTTTTTGAGGTTCATTATGAGAAGTGGCTCCAAAATTTCCCCTCCTCCTTAAAATAAAACTTAAAAAAATGCTTCTGTATTCAGTTACAACTTTTTGGTTTCCTCCTCCAAACTAAGCCAAAAGAGACTCCAGAGCAAGAAGAAATAAGAATTGCAACCTAGCCACCTCCTTCCCGCCATCAACCTTGAAGTAATATTTTCCTTAGAGTAGAAAGATTAAAAAGTAGTTTTCTTAAGTATAGCTCTGAAAAAGTTTAATGATTACTTTAAATATGACCAGTGATATTTGTCTACACACAAATTAGTGATATTATAGCAACATGAAGGTTAAAAGTTTTGTTTTTTTTTAGAAGGGTTTGTCAGCATCTTTTATCACCACTAAAAGGTAATTTTAGCATTTCAAAGGAATTTTTTCCTAATTGTATTCTGAGAAACACATTTTCGAAAACTGTTATGCACTGGGAACCCACAGATCTTGTTAAATCAAATATTTTATATTCCAGTACAAGTCTGGACGCATCAAATCTGAAAGAATTTCTGAAGGCTTTCCAAACAGCCTATGTGATTTAATTTCCAGCCAAATAGGAATCTTAAACTCTTTGGGTTATTGCAGCTAATTCTCAGTCACTGCAAGGAAAGGAGAAATCCAGCAAAGCTTCTGGCCCCAAAACATCCCAGAGTAAGGACAATCCCCATAATATACAAATTAGAATATTTCATCTAATTGGTTTTGGAATCCTGATTTGTGTTTGTTCATTTGACTCATTTAATTTAGCAGTGTGGGCAATTATGTCATACACCTAGCACAATGGCAGAGTTCAATCATTGCAGAGTTCACAATGTGTGCATCTGGCACATCTAAGTTATGTGTTGTCATGACATGGTATTGGCAGGAGGAGAGGCAGATGACCTACCGTTTTCCCAAGAGTGGGAATGACTCCATGCAGCCACTGTACCACTCCTGACCCTGGTGGACATCAGGATACCACTGTGCTTTGGCTTGTGGATATAGTCTGAGACTAGGAAATGGCCTTCTCAGGGACAAGCTACTGGCCCATCTAACTTCTTTAGCATTATTACTGTCCCCATACCAGTGATTCTCAAAGTGTGGTCCCCAGATCAGCAGCAGCAGCATCACCTGGGAACTTGTCTCAGACCAGTCCCAGACCTCTTGAATCAGACGGTCTAGGGATGGGGCCCAGCAATCCGAGTTCTAATACAGTCCTTAGGAGATGAGCATTAAAGTTTGAGAACCATTGCTATAAATGATATCTTTAAAGTGATCATACACAGAGACCACCATTACACTTGGGTTTAATTGCCATTATACCCATTAAGAGTAATTTACTGATCTTCCAATATTCCTATAAAATAAATTCAAATGGAGGGAAGCTTTGAATTTACCAAAAGTTCAGGGTAAGAGTGATGAATGTGAAATTTAGCAATTTGCTTCTATTTTTTTATGTGGTCTCTGGAACAAAATCTTCACAATAGTTTATAAGAAAACATTTCATTACATTGCTCAAATTTACTCGATTCCCTATATTACTCTGGTTCCGACTCCCAAGTGCAGCCTAAAACAAACTTGACACTGAATCCAGAATTGCATGCGGCTGAAGAGCAAGGACCTGAAAGGGCCTGAGTTCGTCTAGGCTGTCACTTCCCACCTGGGTGCTCTTGGAAAAACTCACTTAGTTGCTTTAAGCCTCAGTTTCCCCAAATGTAAAATGAAAATTATAGTACAACCTTCATCACAGGGAAGCAGTGAGAATCAAAGATGTTTAAAGTATATTGCCTGGCACAAAGCAGCTCTCAACGCATGATAGTAATTTTATCATTATTAGCTAACAGAACTATTCAACTTTAAATACTTCTGAACATGCTTAAGTCTCTAGAAAGAAGAGGATGTAAACATCTAAATCACTCTCTATAGATAAACACCTGATAAGTGATTTTTTAAAATAAAGATGATAAAATTACAACAGCATTTCATTCCTAACAAGGGATCCCATGGTAGAAAAACAGCTCATTCTGCAATAAAAAGAGTGTACACAATATCTAAACGCAAATACCCTGATCAAGACAAGACCTTTCAAAACATTTTCTTTTGAGATCCCTAAGCTGTTATAGGGAAAAAAGCCAAAGCATAGTACAGGCTTGAGCAGATTAGTTAAGAATGAATTAAAGAAATTACATTTTTGGCAAGGCTAAAGTAAAAGGCAGGCAAAATTCCAAGTTTCTGCTGGTTCATTCAGATGAGTACTCCCCTTCCTTTTTGCAGCTGATAACTTAATATTAAAACACATTTTATATTATAATTAAAAGATCAATAATCCATGTCAAAAGAAATGTTACCTGAGAATCTTTTAAATATGTTCTGGGATGACATGAACATCATTACCAATTATTACTTAACAAACAATGATGATGCCTTTACCTTCATACAAACCTGGGTTTGAGTCCTGGCTCAGCTATTCACCAGCTAATTGACCTTGGGCAAGTCCCTGAGCTTCCTAATTGATCTTCCTGTCTCTACTTTTGTCCTCTTCCTGTCCATTCTCCTACAGCAGTCAAAGGATCCTAATCTGTTCCCGAAGCAGGCTAAAACCCCTTCTACCTCAGGGCCTTTGCATATGTTATTCGTACCTCAAAGTATCCACTCCCAACCTCTGCCCAGCCGATTCCATTAGGAATGCCTTATCAGCATAGGCTAGATTAAATTCTCCCCTTATACGCTCCCTCTACTTATTTTTTGGTAACTCTTCTCACAGTTATAACTTCATTGTTCTTTTGTAATTTTCTATTTAATGTCAGTCTATCTGTGCAAGCAGGGATTATGTCTGCTCACTGCTTGTATTTCTAGCACCGAGCACAAGTGAGAGTGATCATTATAAACCGTTCTCTGGGCATGGTTTCAACAAATCAGAGTGACCATCTAATTCTGTAGAGTTAAAAGGTAAACACACTTTTGGATCAGTTGGATTTTCAGACATGCAATATCGTCAGATGAGAAAGTAAATTCTTTCAATATCGTTCTGGTTTCCAAAAGCAGCATCAAGTAAAAGGTGAGAAACAACTTTGGATCTTCTGCATTTAAAGAGACAGCTAACTTCAGATTCAAGAAAGAATTCTGGGAATCATGCTGATAATACCAAATAATCTAGAATACTGGATCTGGTATTAAATGCCATCATGGGTAAGGACTATATCTCCCATCTAGTCAGTGTGGTCTCCCCTAATCTTTCTGCCTTTATTTTACCCGGGAAAAGCCCTGGGGGGTGAAGAGAAGCCTCCTGGTCTCCTCACCACCGTGTTGGTTACACCCAGCCGTACATGTGGTATCAATCTGGAACCTGCCACCCCATTCATGTCAGGTCCCTTTATTTCCTTCAGTTTCCTACTTTGCTCTCCTCTCTGGCCCCTCATCGCTTTTCCAGCTTTCCTTTAATCTCTCCCACTCAACTTTCACAAGATGTGAAACACAGTTTTATGGCAGAAAGAGGGCTAGATTTAAAGTAAAGACTTCTGGAGCTACATTATTTTGGAGAAACTGCTCAACATACAGCATATTATTCTGGAGTGTGGGAAAAGGGAAGAAGGGCTAAAGAAAATCAAAGGACAGCTCAGGAAAAGGATGGAAAAAGAAAGTAGATAAAATGGAAGGGTTAGGGAGAAAAGACTACAAGGCCTTTTTTTTTTTTTTTTAGTAATTAACCCCCTCCCTGCCATAAACCCAAAGACTTAGAGTTGAGAGCTTGTATGTCCCCTCAGGCTGCTAGCCATTGCCTTCCACCTCTGAGAGGACTTAATCCTAAAAGGAGTCCAGGTTACTTTCTGTCAGGGCAGGGTGGAAGATCGCTTATCTGTTTCTTGCTGCTTAGCCTGAAGGTATATATTGTTAAAGATCCACATTCAGGCTTGTGCACAGATATGGGGAGGAAAGGGTGGCTTGCACCATGTTTTTAAATAATGAGGGATTTTTGGTAATAAACACCCTAATGGCTATCATAAAACCTAGTTAAAGGTCAGAGCTTCTTTTTAGAATTACCACTATCTAAAAGATACTACATATTACAACCTCAGGGGGGATCCTACCACAGATTAAGTCTACTTATTTATCCCACCGTCAATGTGTTTCCCCCCCCCACATAGGAAACTGTTGGAATCCTCATCTAATCCAGTGGTATTGAGACCAATGATGTTCCAGACATGCCCACATCAGAAAGCAAGTCCTTGCTCCGAAAGGGCTCAGTTACTGTGGAGGGAAAAGACCAAAACCCACCAAGGTGGTTTTCCCTAGGGAACCTCTTGACCCCAGGACTTTGTGTGTGCAATCTCCCAACCCCAATTAAGTATCGTTCTGCCCTCTAGAAGCTAGCAGAAGATGAATGCAGTCCCAAGAAGAACGCTGTTCACTTCCTCCAGACAGACAACAGGCAGCCACCTGCTCTGGGATTTATTTGCCAGCTTCCGAGTTCCTATGTCATGGAGTCACTGCCGCTTGTGTCTCAGATGACAACGAGAAGAAAGAAACAAACAAGCCAGGTGGCTGGGGCAGAGAGAAAAGTCAAACTGCCGCATGCAGCCTGGGGCTTGTGGAAGCCAGGTCGCTCCCCATATCAAGCTGTGTTCTGAGACAGCTGTTTGCGTGGTAATAGGAAAAGGAAGGAAAAAACAGTCTTTTATTCTAAAGGAATGAGAAACTGCTAAACGTGAAACAGAGCCTGCCTTGAAACACTGTAGGGCTTTCCTCTATCAGTCTAGTTCAATTCTGCCATAAACAACTTCTTGGTAATTCTCTTCACTAATAAACTGAAGTACTTTGAACTGAACTAAGTTGGCCACAGAATGAGGCATGATCACCACGTACTAAGTAAAGCATGCTTTTCCCACAGGGCTGAGTGGGGCGTCGGGGAGACAAGTGGCCCAGAGTCATAGCCACTATAGGAAGCTGGGGGAAGATCTTGCAGAACGGTTTCATTGGGGCATTCTCCACTCCCTCCAGAAGGCTGTGGAACGGGCCTGGAAGAAGAACTATCGAGGTAATAGAGAAGAAATAAAATCAGAAGAAAAGATGAAACACCAAAAATTCAAATATGCCTCCTTTCCCTCTGCTTTCCTGCGGAAGCAATACAAAAAAAATTTTTTAAGAAAAAAGAAAAGAAACTTCTTTGGAATTATTAATGGAATTAAAATTAAAAAATTAATTTTACACAATTTGTACAATCTCATCTATAATTTCATGCAATGTATAGTTTTTTAACCAGACTATAAAATTCCTGCCATTTATATATTTACGCTTACCTCCCCCCATTTTATTTTTATTGCATAAATATAAAATGTTCATCATAAAACTTTAAAAAATCCTAATCAGAAAGAAATTTTAAATTATAATTCCAAATTACCACTGTTAACATTTCAGTATATCCATTCTGTTTATTTTTATGCAAATGTATATATAATATATAAATACATGTGAGTCAGTTGGTGGAGGATGTTTGTTTATAAAAATTTCCTCATACTACACCTATTGGATTTTTTCACATAAGTCATGAATATCTGTTTGTTCAAATACATATAGGTGTGTTTGCATTTTCTTTTCAAACATCCCTGGCAAATATCTTCGCTATTTATTGTGAAAGTAGTCCTAGAAAGCAAACAGGGACATCTATACATGCTGCTGAGGGCATAACAGCCTAGGAAGTACCAAGTTCACCTGCAGTAATCACAAAAGCAGGGATCCACCATGTATCATTGACAAAGCTTTAGAAAGCCCTCCTGGGTTAATAATTAAATAACACTAAGAAGGGGCTAGGATTCTTCCCCAGAGAATCTTCTGCTGGTTGCCTGAAGTAAAAAAAATTTTTAAAAACCTTTATTAATTATTTTCACTGAGGCTTGCAATATGGTAGAAAGACTGTCAACATTATCAAGGTATAAGGATTATCTTTATTACTTTCCCTTATTTATCCATAAAAATATTCTTTCCTCTATCAAAATACCAATGGCACTTTTCACAGTACTAGAACAAATAATTCTATATTTTGTAAGGAAACACAAAAGACCCCAAATAGCCAAAACAATCTTAAGCACAAAGCTGGAGAGATCACACTCCCTGATTTAAAACTATACTACAAAGCTACAGTCATCAAAGCAGCATGGTACTGGCACAAAAACAGACACCTAGATCAATGAAACAGAATAAAGAGCCCAGAAATGAGCACACAATTATACAGGCAATTAATCTACAACAAAGGAGCCAGGAATATACGATGGGGAAAAGACAGCCTCTTCAATAAATGGTGTTGGTGGGCCTCCCTGGTAGCGCAGTGGTTGAGAGTCTGCCTACCGATGCAGGGAACACGGGTTTGTACCCCAGTCCAGGAAGATCCCACATGCCGCGGAGCGGCTGGGCTCGTAAGCCATGGCCGCTGAGCCTGCACGTCCGGAGCCTGTGCTCCACAACGGGAGAGGCCACAACAGTGAGAGGCCCGCGTACTGCAAAAACAAAACAAAACAAAACAAAACAAAACATAAACGGTGTTGGGAAAATTGGACAGCTACATGCAAAGGAATCAAATTGGACTACTTTCTCATACCATCTACAAAAATAAACTCAAAATGCATTAAAGACTTATACGTAAGACCTGAAACCATAAAATCTGTAAAAGAAAACACAGGCAATCTGCTCTTTGACATCGGCCTTGGCAATATTTGTTTGGATATATCTCCTCAGGCAAGGGAAACAAAAGCAAAAATAAACAAGTGAGACTACATGAAACTTAGCTTCTGCATGGCAAAGGAAACTATCAATAAAATGAAAAGGCTATTTGAATGGGAGAAGATATTTGCCAAGAATATATCTGACAAGGGGTTAATGTCCAAAATATACAAAGAACTCAACATAAAACAACAACAACAAACAACCCAATTAAAAAACAGGCAGAGGATCTAAATAGACTTTTTTCCAAAGAAAACACAGATGGCCAACAGACATGTGGAAAGATGCTCAACAACACTAATCATCTGTGAAATGCAAATCAAAACCACAATGAGCTATCATCTCACACCTGTCAGAATGGCTATTATCAAAAAGACAACAAATAATAAGTGTTGGCGAAGATGTGGAGAAAAGGGAACCCTTGCACACTGTTAGTGGAAATGTAAACTGATGCAGCCCAACCACTATGGAAAACACTATAGAGATTCCTCAAAAAATTAAAAACAGAACTACCGTATGATCCAGGAATTCCACTGGTGGGTATTTATCCAAAGAAAACAAACACATTATAGAAAAGATATATGCACCCCTATGTTCACTGCAGCATTATTTACAATAGCCAAGATATGGAAGCAACCCACGTGCCCATCAATAGATGAATGGCTAAAGAAGACGTGGTGTGCATATATATATTGCACTATTGCTCAGGCATAAAAAAAAAAGAATGAAATCTTGCCATTTGCGACAACATGGATGGACCTAGAGGGTATTATGCTAAATGAAATAAGTCAGAGAAAGACAAATACTATATGATTTCACTTATCTAAAAAACAAAAATGAACAAACTGAACTAAACAGAAAAAGTCATAGATACAGAGAACAAACATGTGGTTGCCAGAGGGAGGTAGTGGGGAGGGAGATTAAGAGGTACAGATTTTCAGTTACAAAATAAATGAGTCACAGGTATAAAATGTACAGTGTGGGGAGTATAGCACATAATATCATAATATCTTTGTATGGTAACAGATAATTAGGCTTATGGTGATCATTTTTAAAAAGAAAAATCACTATGCTCTATATTAGGAACAAGCATAGTGATATAGGTCAATTATACTTCAAAATCAAACAAATTCATAGAAAAAGAGATCAGATTTGTGGCTACCGGTCCGGTGGAGGGGAGAGGAAATTAGACGAAGGCAGTCAGAAGGTACAAATTTCCAGTTGTAAGAGAAATAAGAATGAGGGATGTAATGTACATCACGATGAATACAATGAACAGTGCTGTACCGTTACATACGAAAGTTGCTAACACAGTAAGCCCTAAGAGTTCTCCTCACAAGGAAAAAATACATTTTTTCCCTCTTTCTTTAACCCATCCATATGAGATGACAGATGTCCACTAAACTTACTGTGGTCATCATTTCATGATACATGTAAGTCAAGTCATTATGCTGTACACCTTAAACTTATAAAATGCCGTGTGTCAATTATATCTCAAGAAAACTGAAAGAAAAAATATTCTTTCCTCAAGGAATCATCATAACGAATTTTTAGTACCTTAATAAAAGAATATGGCAAAACCAAAGACACATGAGAAATAGTTTTCTCAACTATACATAACCACATGCTATTGTTATAAAGACAGATTATGAATTTCATAGTATGGAGAACTTTAAAAACAGGATAAATGTTTATCAATATTTCCTACAGTCCTGACTAGGGAAAAAATTTTAAATGTGATGCAATCTCAAACTGTTTCTTAACTATATGGTCAATGAATTTGCCATATTGGGGATAAGATTTCACATCAATATTCTTTAGCCTAAATCTTCCCATTTCCTGCCCACCACCACTTTCCCCTTTCACAGCATGGGCTGGTCCACTACAGACATTTTAAAGTTACAGTGTGTTTTACTATTTTGTGACATTGTAGACTGGGTTAGGGCTATACATGCAGATACACAAAAGGCATCGTTATACCATTTGTATATTGACACTCACCATGCAGGAAGAGAATTCTTATCATCAGCCCTATCTTTTTAAATTATATTAAAAATCAATTTAATAGGAAGGGGCCTAAAATATGCCTTTATATACAATAATTAATTCGGAAACAACATGCCCAAAACTGAGGCATATCTTACATTCAGCATGCATATCTCATTTTAATCCACCTCTCCTACCACCATTTTAAAATTAAGATGCTTCCTGTTCTTAACCCACACATTCTCACTGTCTTGCACACTCTTTGACAAAACTTAATATTAAGCTTGTCTTCATTCTTTCAAGGGCTTTAGATTTACCCACTGTTGCAGGGTAAAATATTCCTGAAAACAGAAAAAGCAAAAAAAACTTAGCTCGTCCAACTTACCCAGGACTCTCCAAGGCTGTTCTGTGAATTCAAGTGCTTCCCCATTGACAACACGTTACAGTAGATTTCCCTGTTCATTGGACCCAGGACACTGGCAGCTCCAGGTTAGAGGGGCTCACAATATTTCGCCAGCAACCTTTTGTACCGTGCAAAACACAGATTATCAAATAAGCAGCCCGCATGTCTGAGGGACTCTCACGCTGCAACCTGAGAAGGCTGAAAAAGGACACCAAGAGAGGGAGCTGCTAATTAATTCTTCTCCTCATCAGCCCCAAATGTTTCAGACAACAACTGGTCTGGGAACACAGTTTTGACATGGTCGAGATAATGACTTGATTTGTTCCCAAAACGCTGGAAGAGCTGCTGCAACCCTATCTGGTGAGAACCATTTGTACTCTTTTCTTCCCAAAGCCAGAAGCAAGGCTTGCTTCTAAAGACAAGAAATACTTCCTGTCTTTTTTCCAAGCCTGACAGTCAAGGGGCTGACTGACCGTGCATTAAAGTCTTATCAACCTGACACTGAATTATGGGCTACTTTAGATTAGCCAAAGCAACATCCGTCTCTGGGTTGCCAAAATAGAATTTCCTGACCAATGGTATTAAAATACAGATGTCTCACAATACGCCCAGAAACAGAAATTAGGACACAAGGTTACCTTGCATTAGTCTTTATTGGGAGGGTAGGGGTGGATAGTGAAAATGGCTAAAGGAGAAAAAACAGGTGAAAAGCTGCAACTCGCTGAATAAGAATTACATGGTACAGAGGTGGGGAGGCAAGATGAAAAGTGCCACAAATGAGCCTGTGCCAAAGTACATAAGGATACTGTTCTCAGCTCCACCCTCAGCTACCACCCTCCCACACCCTCCTCCTCTTCACAAAGATCTTGAAAGGTTCATCTACATCCAAGTTTCTTAACCTTTGCACAATGGACATCTGGTGTGGACTGTCCTGTGCACCGTAGGGTATTTAGCAGCATCCCTGGCCTCTGCCTACTGGGTGACAGTAGCACCCACCCTCCCTGGTTCAGTTGTAACAACCAAAAATGTCCTCAGACATTGCCAAACATGCCCTGGGGGTGGGGCAAAACTGCCCCGGATTGAGAATTGCAGATCTACCCTAGGCCACCATGCAATGGGGCATGGGGATGTAGTTTGCACACTGAACACAGGCACCAGCTAAGGCGACACAAGGGAACTAAAGTCCACCCATGGCCCACTCACCAAGTCATATACCCCACCCCCACCCCGGACTGTCTCCACCCACAGGGGGCCCACCTTTTCCTAATGCCCTCAAAGGCTCCACCCAGGCCAACAGAAGCACTACATCTACCCAGGCTGCCTCTCCCTCCTCACTTCCCACCCAGTCTTCCACCCTCTGCTCTGGGCCCAGCAGCCATCAAGCCTCTGAAACTGCTCCTGCTGCCAAATCCAGCAGATACAACTCAATTCTTAGGGCGCCACAGGATCAGACACTGGTAACTATTCCCTCCTTGAAATGCATCCTTGAGGGCTTCCTCCAACCTTGGTGGCCATCCCTCCTTGGTCTCATTTGCAGGCTGCCCTTCAGGGTTCAGCCCTCAGCCCTCTTCTCCCACTCTACAACGCCACCCCAACTTGGTGGTCTTATTACCTCACAGCTGCAATGACCATCCATATGGGGGAGACTCACAGAATTCAACTCACTGTGCTCTTAAATCTGCTTTAAATGCAGATTTCCAGCTGACATCTCCCTTTTGCTGTCCTGCAGATCCCAGAACTCAACCTAATAAGCTCATCGTCCCGCAGCACAAACCTCCCAGGATTCATCTCACCTAGTAGCAGCCAGCCTTCCCAGAAAGCCGGGCACTGTGCTCCACGCTGCCCTCCCCATTCAATCAGCTCAGAGCCCCTACTCCTAAACCTCCACTCCGTCCACCTTGCTCTAGCCCCTTGGCCCCTGCCCTCACCCAGACTAAGGCTTCGCCCACCTGGGTATCACTGCGGCTGCCTCAGTTCTCCCGCCACCCTCACATCCCCCAAGTCGGAGGGAATTTTCCAACCTGCACTTCTAATTGCATCATTCAACAGCTTAACACTCTACAATGATTTCCTACCACCCTTGAGATAAAATTTCAAATTTCTTAACATGGCCTACCAGGCCCTTTATGACATTCCTCCCCATGCTACACCCCACCCCCAGCCAACTGCACCCTCCAAGTTGAAATCACAAGCTAAACTCTCTTTGATTCTGAACACAGGATGCTCTCCCTCCTCTAACTGGAGTAGCCTCTTGCCCAAATCTACCACTTCACCTGGCTAATTCCACCTCACCCAACAGGTTTCAGCTCAAACTTCTCTGACACCCCACCTCCCACTAATGTTCCCAGTTTTTTAAAATTTATTTATTTATTTATTTATCTTTGGCTGCATTGGGTCTTTGTTGCTGCGCACGGGCTTTCTCTAGCTGTGCCGAGTGGGGGCTACTCTTCGTTGCAGTGCACAGGGTTCTCATTGTGGTGGCTTCTCTTGTTGCGGAGGACAGGCTTCAGGAGTTGCGGCACGTGGGCTCAGTAGTTGTGGCTCGTGGGCTCCAGAGCGCAGGCTCAGTAGTTGTGGCGTATGGGCTTAGTTGCTCCACGGCATGTGGGATCTTCCCAGACCAGGGCTCAAACCCGCGTCCGCTGCATTGGCAGGCAGATTTTCAACCACTGCGCCACCAGGGAAGCCCTGTTCCCAGTTTTATGTGCCCATAATAGCCTGTAACTCCCCTATCAGAGCACTTACTCTGCTTATTTGCTTGACTGCCCAACTAAACATGCTGCTTCTCCTCTTTTCACCACCCATCAGCTTCAACCTTGCTTAGTTCTCCATACAGTGTTGGCTGGTCCCTCTGTTAACTGCTAATCTCCAATCTGTTATGGCTCATCATCAAAAGCGAATATAGGCAGCAAAACTATAGAATACCCCTCTCTGCACCAGAAGCTATAGAGATACCAACACAGACATATAAATATATGAAACAGAACTAGTCCTCGAGAAAAATATCAAGGTGGGGTAACAGCATAACATGAAATGTTCTACTTACTAAGCAATAGGTCTACAATTGCAAATTAGTAAAGGCAGCCTGAGAAACCAGGTAGTTAGAAGATGTGAAATGGGGAAATTATCAGGATGAAGCAGAGACAGTCTGTAGCCTCCTTCTAGAAAGATTTGGACTTAGATTTTGAAGGTGGTGAGAGGCAAACTGACGGGCATAGAAATTAACTAAAGAAATGTCAAATTTTGCAACCATCAACAACTTCGTAAAATCAGTTGGATTTACCGTGTTGTAAACTGCTCCCTGCTAGTTTCCGGTGGCACTGACAGCACAACATGGAACGGTCACTCTCTGGTGGCATGAGAACTGTAAGGCACAGAGATCTGTGCTGACTCTGCTTCCATAAAAGGAGCAGTGAGTCCAATTTTCTCAAAGATATAACTGGATAGAAATACTAATAAATAGGTTGGGTAAAAACTAACTTCTTGTTACCTCTCAACACACTTACTTACATGACATTTTAAAATTGGAAATTTTCAACCTGTAACCTTAACAAGTATCATTTATGAAGCCAGATGTCTTACAAATATGCCTTCATTTGATTCTTATGGCTATCTTCTGAGAGGAGTAGTATTATGCCCATTTCACAAATGGGAAAATGAGGCTGTGATTGGAACAGACAGAATTTTCTTAAAACCTTATTCCTAGGCCTATGTTCTAAGCTTACTCTCAAAACAAGTACCTGAGCAAGAAATAGCTTTTTCCAAATAGCACCCAATGGCAGAAACCCATCTGTTCCAAAGGAACCTTTACAGGTATCTATAATTGCCAGGAATGTTCCAACTTAAACTAGTTTCTGTCAATTTAGTTTTTAAAATAGCTCTGGCCTGAGGCAAAACATGCCCCTTAGGTACTTTTCAGGCTGTCTTGTCCATCATGGAGTAAAAACGTTACTGAAAAGCCTTAAGTTCTCCTCCTTTCTGGAGAGCTGAGAACAGCGCTGAACACTTAAGAATTTGTGCCTCTCCTTTATATGCAACGTAAAAAAAAAAAAAAAAAAAAGAGGTCCTAGGCTCCTTGGACTTTGAACATGCCTCAAAAGAAGACATCGGGCTTCCCTGGTGGCGCAGTGGTTGAGAGTCCGCCTGCCGATGCAGGGGACGCGGGTTCGTGCCCCGTTTCGGGAGGATCCCACGTGCCGCGGAGCGGCTGGGCCCGTGAGCCATGGCCGCTGAGCCTGCGCGTCCGGAGCCTGTGCTCCGCAAATGGGAGAGGCCACAACAGTGAGAGGCCCGCATAACGCAAGAAAAAAAAAAAAGAAGACATCTATTGAGCGGTATTACACGCCAAACATGCTGTAACACCATTTTTCTTAAATTCAGTCACCCTAAATTGGGTGCTGTTGTTACCTCCACTTTACAGATGGGAAAGCAGAGGCTGAGAGAAGTCCAAAGCTGTGTTCTTTCCACTCTCCCTACCATGAGGACTTTGCCACTATCTGCTTGTCAATGCTGCCCCCAAAAGCTCAGCTCTGAGACGAAAAAGGAGGACTACCTTAACTTCCCCAAGGGTAGGGGAAGAAATCAACTCAATAGGTAAGTGTTTGAGCCTACTAGGGGTAAGATGCTGTGTTGAGGGAGAAACTAAAAGGATTGGAAACCTAACAGAAATTGTCTATGTGCAGTGTTAAACACACAGCCAAACCAGTGAAAAACAGAGAACGATCCCTCTAAAGGTCTCTCAAGCCTCAGCACGACTGACATTTTGGGCTGAATAATTGTCTGTAGTGAGGGCTGTCCTGTACATTGTAGGGTATTTAGTAGCATCCCTGGCCTCTACCCACTAGATTCCCCTGAATCATGAAAATCAAAAACGTTCAGACATTGCCAAATGCCCGCTATGGGGCAAATTCACTCACCCCAAACCCCTTGAAAACCACTGCTCTAAATGAGATAGGTGCTGAAATCCATAGACATAACTGGCTACTTCAGGGCCTTATCTGCCTCAAGTGCAAGTCTTCAGAGCTCTTTTTCAACATATTAAGACATGAACCAATCAAATGCAGAACTATAATCTTAGAAGAAAAAAGAGAAACCCCCAAATTACTCCTTCATAAAGGACACTAGTAGCACTTAAGAGACAATGTTTACATTCTCCCAGACCTGTGGTTTGCTCAAAAACTAATTTATCCCATCCATGCTTTGATCTTCTAACAAATTATTTCCTGAGACAAGATTTAACTTGTGAGGGCCCTACAGGCTAAGCAGCTGCGAGAGGGGAAGCGGCATCAAATTCCAGGTGGCAAGCGGAGAGGGGTCTTCCCGTCTCCCCAAGGGGACCCTGCTCAGAAACACACCCAACGCCTCAGAGGGGTCCGATTTTCCCATGGAAGATTAGAGGTTCAAACTACAATGCAGCTGAGCTTTGTCTACAAAGAAGAAAGCCTTTTAGGAGGTGAGTCAATTTTATATACCAGTACTAGTATTTCCGTTATGAAAGGCTTTTTGTTGTTGTTTTAGTTTTAGTTCTTAATTTCACAATAAGGAAGACAGTCAAAACCCAAGTGGTCTCCTTGCTTCTATCCCTCCTTTTCCCTAAAAGAGGGAAGCAGGACGCTCCCAGTCTTCCAACAACTTTTGCTCATCTCACACCTGTCCTGCTAGATGCATGCTGCCAGCCAGAAGGAACTCATGAGCCCTGAATAACATGCTTGTTGTATCAGAAACCACATGCCTGACCTATAGGAATGCTGGCTGCAAACTAAGACAGGAGAGTTAATTGTGTAATGTGTTCATACCTTGCCTTGTATGGTAGGCAGAATAATGCACCCCACCCCCAAAGATGTCCAAGTCCTCATTTCCAAACCTATGACTATGTTACATTATGTGGCAAAAATGACTTTGAAGGTGCGATTATAGTTAAGGACCTTTGAGGTGAGATCTCTCTGGGTTATCCAGATGGGTCCAGTACAATCATAAGCCCCTGAAAGCCGAGAGCCTTTTCTGGCTGTGGTCAGAGAGAGACAGGACGATAGAAGTAGCAGCAGGAAAAATGCAAAGCGTGAAAGGGACGCAATTCACTGATGGTGGCTATGAAGACGGAGGAGGGGGCCATGAGCCAAGGAACGTAGCTGTGGCCTCCACGAGTTGGAAACAACAGATTCTCTCCCAGAACCAGCCCTACCCACCCCTTGATTTGATTCCAATGAGACCTGCGTTGACCTTGTGACCTACAGAACTGTAAGGTAATACATTTGTGGTGTTTTAAGCATTAAATTTGTGGATTTTGTTACAGCAGGGATAGAAAACTAATACAGACTTTGGTACCTGGAAGTGGGGTGCTGCTATAACAGATTCCAAGAAATATGGAAGTGGCTTTAGAATTTGGCAGTGAGTGGAGCCTGGAAGACTTCTGAGGAGGATGGTAGAAAAAGTCTAGATGGCCTTGGACAGACCTGTTGATAGACATATGGATGTTACGGATTGCTAGGGAGGACTCAGAAGGAAGTGAAGAACATGGGAGAGAAAACATAAACTGCCTTAGAGAATACACCTAAATGGTCAAGAGCAGAGGAAATCACACACACTACCATTCTACCATACTGCCTACTGTGCACTCAGAAAGTAAAACCCCAGAGTGCGGGAAGGCCCCTGACAAACTGGGAACACCTCTGCTACACAGCAGCCTCACTGTACAGACTGTCTCACTTGGCAATGAGCAAAGGGGCTGTCCTTGGAATGTAGGTACCTCCCAGCCATGTGACCCAGGGCAAACAACCTCTCTGACCTTCACACAGAGATGATGTTATCAGTAGCACCCATCTCGCAGGACTATTCTGGGGATTGAATGAGGTCATGCACAGAAAGTCCACAGTGCAGTGCTGAGTACAGAGTAGGCACTCAAAAGTGTGAGCTATTTTTCTGACCCAGTCTAGAGGGAAAAATAAGTGGACAGGAATATATCCTTCCTTTCTCCCCCAGGAAAGTCTTCCCTAGGGAAGACTTAGGGCCTACGCATAAAAGAAGAAAACAGAAGCAAACTTGGATGTTCAGGAAGCCAGCACTCTATAAATCAAAGGCAAGGTTTGGGGACTCAATGGGGCTATTCCAAAAGGCAAGGGACAGATAGACTGGGGGCTGGGGAAGCTGCCCAATGCGGCAGAGGGAGACAAAAAGGAGGCTGAGTTGTTCCTCTGGGTGACTATTACTGGAAACTTGCCAGCTGCAGTTTGAGAACACTGGGCAGAGATACTGTGCCACCGCCAGTGCCAACTTGGACAGGAAGTGATGCGGCTGGGTCCCACGGTCAAGAAGCCAGCAGGAGGGGGTGAAGGGGGTACCCGCAAAGAAAGACATCATTTTTAATTCTCCAGCCTGCCTTCCTACCTCAGCTTTCCCTCTCCCCTGCCTCTACCCATCACCATCCATAGAATTATAAAACACAACGAAAATTAAAAGACCACAATTATTCATATATGGGTAAGATAGCAAAATTTCACAGAAACTCACAGAATTTTCTACTTAAGAAAGTTTTCCTTTTTTTCCTATTGCAAATTTTTTTTAGTTTTGGAGCTTTCATAAGGTTTCTGGGATAAGACATCACCGGGAAGTAAAAAGGCACTAAAAGCATTTGAATATCCTTTCTGTCTCTGTACCCTTGACGGTAAATTACGGTAGTTCATTCCCCAAGATTAACAGTCAGTAGTTAAATGTCAGCCAGCAGGCTACTGCATAACTATGAGGGCAAAAAAATCACCTTAGGAATGATTACGATAAAACCAAGTGGCAAAGAATTAAATCATTCTCCACTAGTATGTTTATAAGATATATACTTCTGCCAACACAGCATTTTCTGCTTAACAGCAGCATTTTCCTCCTTTAAGAAAATCTGGTGCCTGCAAAAAAGACATCACATCTTACATTACTTTGTTGACAGTAAAATCCACAGCTTCCCTGGCAATGTGATTAAGGCACACATTTTTATGAGCAAAGCACATGTACCCACTGAACACAATAATGCTTTCAAAAAAGAACAAGTTTCAAAAGTTCTTCCAACAAGCCCATTGTTTTTGGATTTACAAGCTGGAAAAACGTACATTTCTGAATTCCATTTTCTGAATTTCCACAAGCTGGGTAGATCTAAAGGCTAATTCTTCATACTCCCACTATTATTATTCATGCCCTTTCCCAGTAAACCCAGATAGGCAGTTATCAAGGCAGATGTATTATTTGGGTGCATATGACAACAGGGCTGGATCTTATTTCTGCCCACCCCTTTTTCTGCTCCCCATGCTACAAACCTCTCCTAACCCTTGTGGATAAAAAGGAGTGGTAAAAGGAGTGGGTGGCATATTCTTCTCCTTAACTGAACCCAAATCTGTAGACTCTGGGATTGTCAGCTAATCAATCTCCAGATCCTCCTGAAAGGATGATGTGAGCGCCTAGTGATTTTGTTTTGCTTTTCACAAAGCTGGAGAAGGGAGGTATGGCTTGGAGACAGTTAGATAATGAACCTAGCTACTGAAAACAAATTCCAGACTACTTTTTGAAGAGGAAAACAACATAATGGGTGGGAACTGTCCCAAGTTCACAAGACCTTTGTCTCACTCACTCTAGAAATGCCACCCCAGTTTTGATGGACAGTGCCAAAAACCAACCTGTTATCACTGACTTTTTTTTTTTAATATTTATTTATTTATTTATTTTTGGCTGCATTGGGTCTTCGTTGCTGCGCCTGGGCTTTCTCTAGCTGTGATGAGCAGGGGCCACTCTTCATTGCGGTGCACGGGCTTCTCATTGCGGTGGCTTCTCTTCTTGTGGAGCATGGGCTCTAGGCAAGTGGGCTTCAGTAGTTGTGGCTCTCAGGCTCCAGAGCACAGGCTCAGCAGTTGTGGCGCATGGGCCTAGTTGCTCCGCAGCATGTGGGACCCTCCAGGACCAGGGCTCGAACCTGCGTCCCCTGCATTAGCAGTCGGATTCTTAACCACTGCACCACCAGGGAAGCCCTATCCCTGACTTCTTAGTAGGCAGTGTTCGCCTTCAACCAGGATAGTCTAGAAATCCAAACAGGATCTAGGAAAAACTATTTGGGATTCAAATAAGTCAAATAATTCAGACTGGAAGATCATAAGTATTTTGAAGGATTAAAAATATATATGTCTGGGGGCTTCCCTGGTGGCGCAGTGGTTGAGAGTCCGCCTGCCGATGCAGGGGACACGGGGTCGTGCCCCGGTCCGGGAAGATCCCACATGCCGCAGAGCGGCTGGGCCCGGGAGCCATGGCCGCTGAGCCTGCGTGTCTGGAGCCTGTGCTCCACAACAGGAGAGGCCACAGCAAAACAAACAAACAAACAAACAAAATATATATGTGTGTGTGTGTGTGTGTGTGTGTGTGTGTGTGTGTGTGTGTGTGTGTCTGTATACAACTTTTCATTTTATATGTCTCTTTCAGAGGCAAAAGAGATTTCATATACCACTTTAAGTGCATTATAAATTATTTCATCTGTTCCTTACAAAGAACCGAGTAACAAACTGTTTCCGTGTTTGTTCATTCTTCAGATGAAGAAACTGAGGCTTAGCAAGGTTGAACACGCCTGAAGTCACAAATCGGCAGACCTAAACTCTGACCCCAAATTCATGCCCTCAACCCAGGATTAACTAATCTTTGATATACAGTGATTAGTCCCAGGTTCTAAAAACAGCTATGACTCCTCCAAATTGCCCTGGGGGGGGTCAACAAATTTTACTGACAATATTAATGATTATCTCCGTTTTTCAACCATCTTTGTTCCTACATTATGAAAACCTTACACACCCACCTTTGCCTCTGACTGGCAATAAGTCACAGCATCTCCTTGGCACTGGCTTCAAAGCAATGCAAATATTCAAAAGTGCCTTCCTCTTCGAAGAGTCACCATCACTGCAGGACAAAATCCAATTCCAAAACTGTTCTGACCAGCAACTACATGGTGCCAGATGCACCACCATCTTCAGAAAGTTACCTACAGTCTCTGATCACAGCTACCTCCCTGCTCCCTCCTGCAGCTGTGTACACAATGTTTATTATACCACAATGGCCAGTTTTGTTTTCTGGCCAAGAGAGAAGATATGCACAGTTGATTGAGATGCTACTGTTGGTAAGGAAATCTTTGATCTACTGTATAGAAATCTGGAAGTGCATTTCTTCATAACAAACTCAGGCAGTTTTACCCACTTCCAAGATGTTCCAAAACCAGTGATTAAGACTGGTTTTGGAACATCTTAATGTTCCAAACATTAAGACATTTTACATTTTAACCCCAGGCTTAACCAGCAAATTGTATGCTCAAGCAAAGGAGCTTGGTGAAGAGTTTCAAATAAGGAATGTTTAGCTTCTGAGTATCAGCTATATATCTAAACATAAAAATGAAACAACCGGAAAGCAGAACAGTAGTTGTCAGGGAGGAATGGGAGGGGGAAATGAGGAGTTAGTGTTTAGTGGGTACAGAGTTTCTGTTTGGGAAGATGAAAATATTCTGGAGATGGATGCTGGAGATGGCTGCACAGCAATGTGAATATACTTAATACCACTGGATTGTACACTTAAATACGGTAAAAACAAAAAACAAACAAGAAAACTTATCTACCATTCAAGTGAATGCTTCTTTTTTGAAACCTCTCACTTACGAAGGGAAATGAGGCCACAGCACCTTTTAAAACAAACCACTGAAAGACCTTGGGCCCCTTCTAGGCATTACAGGGAAGACTTTATACACAAGTTTTAGTCCCAGAGTTCCTAAAGAAAGATGAATACTCTCAAATTACTTTCCAATCTATATATGCTGTAATGTCTAAATGGAGTCGAAGTTTCCTCAGAGTCCTCTGAGGAGAGGACTGACCACAGGGGCTCAGAACAGCCCACCCATCATTTTACAGTCTTGTTATAGACTGAATGTTTGTGTCCCCTCCAAATTCATATGTTGAAACCCTACTCTCCAATGTGATTGCATCTGGAGGTGGAACCTTTGGGAGGTAATTAGGTTTAGATGCGGTCATGTGGGGGGAACACCCATGATGGGATTAGTGTCCTTGTAAGAAGAGGAAGAGGCCAGAGCCCTTCCTCTCTCCATATGTGAGGACACAGTAAGAAGGCAGCCTTCCACAAGCCAGGAAGTGGGCTCTCACCAGCACCCAACCATGAGGCACCTTGCTTGGATTCCCCAGCTTCCAGACCTGTGAGCAATACCTGTTGTTTAAGTCACCCAATCTGTAGTATTTTGTTACAACAGCCTGAGCTAAGACAAGTCTACTCCCTAATGTATCTGTGCTTCCTTAATGTTTTAAACTCATTAAAACAGTTTCTGAAATGCCTCACTCATGAGCATGGTTTTGGGGCACCACAGCTCAAGCAGCCACCTAGACAAGTTCTTTTCTTTCTCGTTGTCACAACAGTAATATGGTAACAGTCTGGCGCCCTCTCTCTCTCTCTCTCTCTCTCTCTCTCTCTCTCTCACACACACACACATACACACATACACACACATACACATACACACAGAAGTGGCAACTGTTTTTTCCACTTTATAGGCTATTTCGGAGTTACACTGAGGAGAGATGCCAAAAAGCTGTCATGGTTCGGAATGAAATGGTCTCCGGTTCACTGAGTCTCTTTTTTCATCTCAGATGAACAAAGGCTTTTCACTGAAGGAAAATCACCAATGCTGCTTGCACTCCAGTTGACTACTGATGCTGTATTTTCATCACCTGAGAATGAACTAAGAGTTGCATCTCAAATGACTTGGAGCTCCTACAATAAAGTCTCATCAACTCTCAAAGAGTTTTGCTGTGCAACTGCTGACCGATGTAATCATTTCTCCCCGCTCCCTCAAGGCTAAATGTTCTGATGCGTAAGCCAATCTTCATGCCAAAGGTACGACTTACCCTCCTTTGGGCATCTTGTTTTCCCCCACTGGAAAAAAGAAAGCAAGCCTTGAGCTAGAAAACTATGACCTTCACCTAGGGTGCTGTATTTCTTTTGCATTATATAAAATTCTGATTGGTTTCCTTTAAAATTTACATAATTCATTTTTAAGTGTCAGTGCAAAATTGATGATTAATATCAACAAAAAATAAAAACCTAATTTCCCTACTACAAAAATATGTTGGAAAATTTTTAACAATTAGAATAGTGTTACAATTAAAATATGAATAGCTCAGCAAATCAACAGAAAAGAAATGAACACAAAAACATCTGGCATTTAATATATGATAAAGGTGGCATTTCCAATCAAAAAAGAAAAAGAAAAATTAATTATTAATAAATGGTTGGGAAAACCAGCAGCCATCTGAAAAAAGTAAACTGAGATCCCTACTTCCTAAAATAAATTTAAGATGGATTAATAATTTAATTATAAGAATGGAAACCATAAAAGTACCAGAAGAAAACCTGGTCAATTAAAGATATATATTTTAGGGTGGAGAAGATCTTTTTCCCTTTATGGAATTCAATTCAAAGGCCTTAAAAGAAGCAGTTGGTAAATTTACCTACATGGAGAAATGCAACATAATCCAACTAAAAAAATGAATAATAAAGTGGGAACAACTCCAATTCTTATCAGTGATAAGGGACCTATTTCATTTATATATAAAGTGACACAACTAATAGCCCAATAGCAAAAGATACAATAGTTCATAGAAAGGTAAATATTGTACAACTGGCTCTTATAGACTCATGAAAAGATATTCAACCTCCTAAGACAAATGCAAATTAAAACCACATGAGATCCATCTGTCACTTATCAGACTGCCAAAGATTAAGAAGTTTCATAACATACCATGTTGGCAAGGATGCAGAAAAATGTACTTTCATACCTTGCTGGTGACAATTATATATATTAGCACAGCTTTTATGGAAGACATTTGGGGCAATATCTATTACAAGTACAAATGAATACATATCCTTTCACTTGGTAATTCCATATTTAGAATTTTGTCACATGTGAGCAAAATAATGTTTGTACAAAATTATCCCTTGCACCATTGCTGCAAACAGCAAAATCAATAGGAAATATAATAGACTGAACAAAACATGGGAGTATCTGTAAAAAGAAATACTATGCTGTTGTGTTTAAAATGATAAAAATATAGGAGAGGGGCTTCCCTGGTGGTGCAGTGGTTGAGAGTCCGCCTGCCAATGCAGGGGATACGGGTTCGTGCCCCAGTCCGGGAAGATCCCACATGCCGCGGAGCGGCTGGGCCCGTGAGCCATGGCCGCTGAGCCTGCGCATCTGGGGCCTGTGGTCCGCAACGGGAGAGGCCACAGCAGTGAGAGGCCCGCGTAC
>NW_006793764.1:1760300-1773474 GCF_000442215.2 Lipotes vexillifer
ATATATATATATATATATATATATATAGGAGAAACTGTACCTACATGGAGGAATCTTGAGACATGATTACATGAAAAAGCAAGGTGCTTAACAAAATGTAAAGTATGTTATAATTTGTGATTTTAAAGGGGGGAAGAATATGAGAATATACCCACATTTGCTTTTTATACAAAAACAGAGTATTTCTGGAAGGAAGGGCACTGATTGCCTCTGAGGAGGGAATGTGGTGGCCAGTGGCAGGAATTGAGAGGCTTTTTATTTTGCTCTTTTATATCTTTTATATTCAAGCCATGTATTATTCATCTGAAAATTACTTTTTAAAAATTTCCTATATATATATTTTTTATTGGAATATAATTGCTTTACAATGTTGTGTTAGTTTCTGCTGTACAATGAAGTGAATCAGCTATATGTATACATATATCCCCTCCCTCTTGGACCTCCTTCCCATCCCCCACCATCCCACCCATCTAGCATGTCACAGAGCACCAAGCTGAGCTTCCTGTGCTTTACAGCTTGTTCCCACTAGCTATCTGCTTTACGCATAGTAGTGTATGTGTCCATCCTACAATGAGGTATCATCTCACACCGGTCAGAATGGCCATCATCAAAAAATCTACAAACAATAAATGCTGGAGAGGGTGTGGAGAAAAGGGAACCCTCTTGCACTGCTGGTGGGAATGTAAATTCATACAGCCACTCTGGAGAACATTATGGAGGTTACTTTAAAAACTAAAAGTAGGGGCTTCCCTGGTGGCGCAGTGGTTGAGGGTCCGCCTGCCAATGCAGGGAACGTGGGTTCGTGCCCCGGAGCAGCTGGGCCCGTGAGCCATGGCTGCTGAGCCTGTGCTCTGCAGTGGGAGGGGCCACAACAGTGAGAGGCCCACGTACCACAAAAAAATAAATAAAATTAAATAAATAAAAAATTTAAAAAACTAAAAGAGCTGCCACATGACCCAGCAATCCCACTACTGGGCATATACCCTGAGAAAACCATAATTCAAAATGAAAATTACTTTTTAATGCAGGAAAAGGGTTGTGAGTAAAGCTTTAGAATTCAACCCAAAATTGAAAAAAAGAGACAAAGACCTAGAAAGGAGAAGGGGAAACGGTAAGAAAATCAGAGGATTGCTCCAGAAGGATCAACATTTGAAAACAGGGATTCAATCAAGAGAAAAGAAAGTTATCAAAGATAATTCAAGAAATTTTCCAATAAGTGAAAAACGTTAAGTTTATAGACTGGGAAGGCCAGGCCACTCTGTGTCCAGAAAAATCAATGAAAATAGATCAGTTAGACTACTTCGGACAAATAAAAGATACTAAAAGCTTTCAAAGAGAAGGGGGAAAAGTTCCAGCTTTCATAAAAGGCTGGAATTTTAGGAAGCTATATTTTCAAAGTTCTGAAGAAAAAGGATTTCCAACCTAGAACTGTATGTTTAGCTAAACTATAGAGAGTATGGCAGTGGTGGGCTGTGGTACAACTTAGACACGCCAAACCTCAAGAAAATATTTCTCCCATGCCCCCTTTCTCAGAAGCCGCTGGCTAATGCCCTCCACCGAGATAAGCAATCAAGAGAGACCACAAGGAAAGGAAACACCACGGGATCCAGGAAAGAGAAATGAAGGGCATCTCTGGGGTGATGGACACACTTTCATAAGGGATGGCTTCAGAAGGAAAGGATCAAACGGCAACCCTGAGGTTTTTAGACATAAAGAGAGGAAGGTTAGGCTTCAATTTGGGGTGAATCAGTAACAGGTGCATAAAGCTAAAAAAGCAATTCTTAACTCTGGGTAAGAAAAAGGTGTATTGGGCTTCCCTGGTGGCGCAGTGGTTGAGGGTCCACCTGCCGATGCAGGGGACGCAGGTTCGTGCCCCGGTCCGGGAAGATCCCACATGCCGCAGAGCGGCTGGGCCCGGGAGCCATGGCCGCGGGTCCAGAGCCTGTGCTCCACCCAGAGCCTGTGCTCCGCAACGGGAGAGGCCACAACAGTGAGAGGCCCGCATAACGCAAAAAAGAAAAAAAAAAAGAAAAAGGTGTATGAGGAAGGAAATGTCATTTAAATTACACATCTCAACTATGAATGATTTTCACAGTGACTATACTCTAAATGCTATATATTAATCCAATTTTTAAAAACTATATTTACATTAGGAGGATTCTAGAAAAGAGTGTATGGGAGAAGTTATAAGTTTTATAGTCTCATCTTCCACAGTATGAAGACAGGAAATAATACCCAAAGTCTGACTTTAAAAAAATCAAGAAATGACAGAACAAGCATATTTTTCTCAAAATACTGCCATTTTCACAGACTAAGCCAGTCAGATATCAGGATTTTCTTATGGCTCAACAACTTTAGAAGAAAAAAAAAATTTCTAAGTAGTTTCCTTTAAGGGAAAGGAATCAGGGAGAGGAATGTAGGGCAGAGAGGTACTATTTTCATTTACAGGCCTCATAGAACAATTTGACTTTTTAAAGTATACAAACACATACATACAAAATGTTAACATTTTTCACAGAGCCGATATTCAAGGTTTTTTACACATGAGAATCAATGATGGGCTAATCTGCACTGCCAATACAATAAAATCCATATTTCAAATACCATCTAAGAACACTCTATGATTTTTAAGTTACTGGTGCTGGTACTGCCCACCAACTCCTACCTGAGGGTTGGGGACACAGGCATCATCTAGCTGACCCATTCATTAGGAGAAGCGCCTCAGACACAATGCCAGGATGGCCAAAGTCCTTGAAGGTTCGGCATTTGTCAGGTTTTCTCATTAAAATTAGAATTCCCAGTACTGTTGTGCTTTCCGGTACCTCATTCTCATGATAGGTGAAGTTAGGGATTTGTGTGGGTTTGGATGCAGAACTTAATTAAAAGCAACTTGAATAGGAAACTGAGGTGATCTGTAGAACCAACGGCTTTGGGTAACCAGATTTTTAAAACAAACGGAAACTACTGATCCTCTGGGGGACAAATTCAATTTGTTAAAAAAAACTAGTTGCACGGTTACTAAGGAGTCACTGCGAAATCCCCATTTCCAGCTCTAATGCATAAGCAGCAGCCCCGGGAGCAGGGAAATTGGAACAAGCCTTTGAGGCTTACTCTCCTAGGTCACAGTGCTAACTAACATCACCATACGCCTGCTTAAATGAAAGTACACCACTTATTAGAATCATTAACTCAAATTTTTCCAACTCATAAATAATGAAATTCCGCAGATTTTTCTAAGCACCTTTGTGGAAGAACTTGCCCAAACTGAAAAGAGTTTTCTCCAAAAAGTTTCAAGCAAAACTGAAGTTCCAGGAAGACATTTAGACCTATGGCTTTGGATACCCCTTAAAACTACTCCCATTTGAAAAGCATGCACTAGGACATCAGTTATGTGTCCAGACTGAACAGCCTCCCATTAATTTAATCCTTTCTGGTTTTAGCCAACAGTTCCTTTTATTGAACTGTGGCAAGAAATTTTTCAAAGCCCATTCTGTTAGAAATTAAGGTCCTTGGGTTTAAGAAGCAAGAATTTGGAACTCACTAGCCTAAGAGGCAGACAATAGTATCAATAGTTTACAAGTATTAATGTACTTGTAATTCAAATAAAAGCCTACAGAGAGATGGCATACCCAAAGTTGCTGTTTCAGAACGCTGATCAAACTAGTAAGTGGCATACTACCTGAAACAATGGTGCTGACCTAGCCGAAGGTTCAAAAGAAAACCAGCTATAAGCTAAGACAAACAAATCTCTTGGACAAACTGTGACTTCTCCGTGAATTCTTATACACCACTTACTCCTAAAGGTTACTTGAAGGGTCTAATAATAAAAGGCATAGTTCTTGTCTAAAAACAAACAAGAACGACAGAGCAACCTTTCAGCAAATGAAGGCTGTGGAGACACGAAAGGAAGGGAATGACCGTATTATTTTACCTACATACTGAAACACAGAATCACTATGAAAGCCGAGCAGGGAACTTAGTTCCTGGCATCCTGGTAGTCAAAGCATTAAAGGAAATACAGGGCTTCCCTGGTGCTGCAGTGGTTGAGAGTCCACCTGCCGATGCAGGGGACACGGGGTCGTGCCCCGGTCCAGGAAGATCCGACATGCCGCAGAGCGGCTGGGCCCGTGAGCCATGGCTGCGGAGCCTGGCGTCCGGAGCCTGTGCTCTGCAACGGGAGAGGCCACAACAGTGAGAGGCCCGCGTACGGCAAAAAAAAAAAAAAAAAAAAAAAAAAAAAAATACGATGAGGTACACAACTTTCATGACTGAGGGAAAAAGTCCCACTTTACCAGGGAAATACTGTAAATGTTTTTCTTTTTCTTTTTAAATAAATTTATTTTATTTATTTATTTTGGGCTGCGTTAGGTCTTTGTTGCCGTGCACGGGCTTTCTCTAGCTGCAGCGAGTGGGGGCTACTCTTCGTTGCTGTGCATGAGCTTCTCATTGTGGTGGCTTCTCTTGCCGTGGAACACAGGCTCTAGGCGTGAGGGCTTCAGTAGTTGTGGCAGGCAGGCTCAGTAGTTGTGGCACACGGGCTTAGTTGCTCTGTGGCATGCGGGATCTTCCTGGACCAGGGATCAAACCCGTATCCCCTGCACTGGCATGTGGATTCTTAACCATTGCGCCACCAGGGAAGTCCCTCTAAATGTTTTTCTAACAGTGAACTGAAACATACACTTCCTCCTATGAGGGATTCTGAATGGCACAGCAAATACTCATCAGTAGTTTATTCAACAACAAAGGTCTATTAAATGCCTTCTACTTTTCCAGGCTCTGTTCTAGGAGCTTGATATATATCAGCCAACAAACCAGATAAAGGTCCGTGCCCTGGAGAAGCCCATATTCTACTGGAGTAGATGGACAATAATCATAGTAAATTACATATGTTATTACATATGTAATTTACATATGTTATTACATATGTAAATTACATATGTTATTATGTTATGGGGAAAAGAAAAGGAAGTGCTGGAGAAGGGGGATCAGGAGAAAGCAGATTATAATATTGGACAGACAGCTGAGGCACGGAGATGGTGACATGTGAGCAAGAACACAGCATGAGCAAGCATGGAGATAAGAACAGTCCGTGCAAAGACCCTGAGAGGAAGCGCACAGGCACGTTTGAGGAATAACAAGGGGCCAGTGCTGCAAAGCACGGGAGCAAAGCAAGCACAGGAGAGGCACATTAGAGAGTTAACAAGGGACCAACCAGATCAAGAAAGCCATGGGGTTCACTGTAAAAACTTCTCTTATGTAAACAGGAAGCCAAGAGAGGGTTTGAGCAGAGAAGTGTCACATCTGACTTTTGTTTTTAAAGGACCACTGGTGAGAAGGGACTGTAAGGGCAGAAGCAGGGAGACCAGTTACGAGGCTACTGCAATAATCTAGGTGTGGGAGGGTTGGGGGAAAGGAGGAAGAGGTGACAGATTCTGGATATTTTTCTAAGGTAGGGTCAACAAGATTTGCTAATGGATTCGAGGTGGAGTGTGAGAGAAAGGAGAGTGGAGACAGCCACAGTTTGGGGGTTCTGCCATCTATCAAGAGAAGGAAACACCCATTTATGATAAAAACCCTCTAGAAAGTAGGCACAGAGGGAACTTACCTCAACATAATAAAGGCCATGTATGACAAATCCACAGCCAACATCGTTCTCAATGGTGAAAAACTGAAACCATTTCCTCTAAGACCAGGAACAAGACACGGTTGTCCACTCTCACCACTATTATTCAACATAGTTTTGGAAGTTTTAGCCACAGCAATCAGAGAAGAAAAAGAAGTAAAAGGAATCCAAATCGGAAAAGAAGTAACACTGTCACAGTTTGCAGATGACATGATACTATACATAGAGAATCCTAAAGATGCTACCAGAAAACTACTAGAGCTAATCAAGGAATTTGGTAAAGTAGCAGGATACAAAATTAATGCACAGAAATCTCCTGCATTCCTATACACTAATGATGAAAAATCTGCAAGAGAAATTAAGGAAACACTCCCATTTACCACTGCAACAAAAAGAATAAAATACCTAGGAATAAACCTACCTAAGGAGACAAAAGACCTGTATGCAGAAAACTATAAGACACTGATGAAAGAAATTAAAGATGATACAAACAGATGGAAAGATATACCATGTTCTTGGACTGGAAGAACCAACATTGTGAAAATGACTCTACTACCCAAAGCAATCTACAGATTCAATGCAATCCCTATCAAACTACCAATGGCATTTTTCACAGAACTAGAACAAAAAATTTCACAATTTGTATGGAAACACAAAAGACCCCGAATAGTCAAAGCAATCCTGAGAAAGAAAATGAAAAACAGAGCTGGAGGAATCACGTTCCCAGACTTCAGACTATACTACAAAGCTACACTAATCAAGACAGTATGGCACTGGCACAAAAACAGAAATATAAATCAATGGAACAGGACAGAAAGCCCAGAGATAAACCCATGCACATATGGTCACCTTATTTTTGATAAAGGAGGCAAGAATATACAATGGAGAAAAGACAGCCTCTTCAATAAGTGGTGCTGGGAAAACTGGACAGCTACATGTAAAAGAATGAAATTAGAACACTCCCTAACACCATACACAAAAATCAACTCAAAATGGATTAAAGACCTAAATGTAAGGCCAGACACTATCAAACTCTCAGAGGAAAACACAGACAGAACACTCTATGACATAAATCACAGCAAGATCCTTTTTGACCCACCTCCTAAAGTAATGGAAATAAAAACAAAAATAAACAATGGGGACCTAATGAAACTTCAAAGCTTTTGCAGAGCAAAGGAAACCATAAACAAGACGAAAAGACAACCCTCAGAATGGGAGAAAATATTTGCAAACAAAGCAACTGACAAAGGCTTAATGTCCAAAATTTACAAGCAGCTCATGCAGCTCAATATCAGAAAAACAAACAACCCAATCCAAAAATGGGCAGGAGACCTAAATAGACATTTCTCCAAAGAAGATATACAGATGGCCAACAAACACGTGAAAGGATGCTCAACATCACTCATCATTAGAGAAATGCAAATCAAAACTACAACGAGGTATCACCTCACACCGGTCAGAATGGCCATCATCAAAAAATCCACAAACAATAAATGCTGGAGAGGGTGTGGAGAAAAGGGAACCCTCTCGCACTGTTGGTGGGAATGTAAATTGATACAGCCACTATGGAGAACAGTATGCAGGTTCCTTAAAAAACTAAAAATAGAACTACCATATGACCCAGCAATCCCACTACTGGGCATATACCCTGAGAAAACCATAATTCAAAAAGAGTCATGTACCACAATGTTCATTGCAGCTCTATTTACAATAGCCAGGACATGGAAGCAACCTAAGTGTCCATCGACAGATGAATGGATAAAGAAGATGTGGCACATATATACAATGGAATATTACTCAGCCATAAAAAGAAACGAAATTGAGTTATTTGTAGTGAGGTGGATGGACCTAGAGACTGTCCTACAGAGTGAAGTAAGTCAGAAAGAGAAAAACAAATACTGTATGCTAACACATATATATGAAAACTAAAAAAAAAAAAAAAATGGTTCTGAAGAACTTAGAGGCAGGACAGGAATAAAGACGGAGACGTTGAGAATGGACTTGAGGACATGGGGAGGGGGGAAGGGTAAGCTGGGACGAAGTGAGAGAGTGGCATGGACATATATACACTACCAAATGTAAAATAGACAGCTAGTAGGAAGCAGCCACATAGCACAGGGAAATCAGCTTGGTGCTTTGTGACCACCTACAGGGGTGGGATAGGGAGAGTGGGAGGGAAACGCAAGAGAGAGGAGATATGGGGATATATGTATATGTATAGCTGATTCACTTTGTTATAAAGCAGAAACTAACACACCATGATAAAGCAATTATACTCCAATAAAGATGTTAAAAATAATAATATTTTTTTAAAAGGCTGCTGAGAGACACAAAAGGGATCACAATGTGTGAGAGTTTCCTGTGGGCTTTCTTTTTTTTTAAATTAATTAATTTATTTTTGGCTGCATTGGGTCTTCGTTGCTGTACGCGCGCTTTCTCCAGTTGTGGCGAGTGGGGGCCACTCTTTGTTGTGGCGCATAGGCTTCTCACTGCAGTGCAGTGGCTTCCCACTGCAGTGGCTTCTCTTGTTGCGGAGCACGGGCTCTAGGCATGCGGGCTTCAGTAGTTGTGGCTCGCGGGGTCTAGAGCGCAAGCTCAGTAGTTGTGGTGCACGGGCTTAGTTGCTCCGTGGCATGTGGGATCTTCCTGGACCAGGGCTCGAACCCATGTCCCCTGCATTGGCAGGCGGATTCTTAACCACGGCGCCACCAGGGAAGCCCCTCCTGTGGGTTTTCTTAAACTCTTTACTGTCCCTCAACAATGTAAGCTGAAGACATCATACATCTAATTCATTAAAAGAAAATAGAAGTTAAACAAAGTACAACATTCCAAGTACCCAATATTCTGATGGAAATGGTGTGTAAGATCCTTTAAAATTTCATGAATGAGCACTATTTCTCTGTTTTCATTAACAGCTGGGGCAGGCAAGTGCTCAGGAAGAACCTAGGTTGCAACATTCAATGTCACCAATCAAGGGTCCACTTGCAGAACAAATCTCAGCATTCTCATAAAAATTACAGAAACTATCCAGACTCTCTTGCCTAAACAGATGGCCCCCAACTTTATACAAAGAGTGTGAGGGTAAACATGTAGGAATGACCAAGCTCCCCCAACCCCGACAGAGTTCTGAATCTCTCCACCATGCAGATGGTGAATAACCAATCAAGGCACTAAAGTTCTACATCTCTCCGTAAGTATAATTATAATCTGCCATCTTTCTTTAAACGATTCTGATTTTGTATTTTTTAAATGATAAGACAGAAATTTCCCAGTAAGAATATTAGCAAAAGCTCAGAAATTTCACTTGTGAAAGAAAAATACCAGGGAATATTTACTAGGCCCTAATAAATTTTAGTTTTGCCAAAAGGCCCCATCTCTACCCGTCTCTTGACAGTACCATCTGCCTTTTATTGACTGCCAAGACCATATTAATTCAGACAATTAAACAAAAGACAATGACCAATAAGATAGCAGTAACACATGGAAAATCAAGAAATAAAATCCAGAGAGTAAGAAGAGTCATTTCTTGATTAAAATACAGATCTAGACCCTTGAAAAACCATGAGTGGAAAGTTACCAAATTGTGGGTACAGCTCTGCAGCTCATAAAAGATTCATCAGTCCTGTACAAAAATTAGACACTGTTTTCCATATCTAGGCAGATTTCTGAAGCATAACGTTTTCAAAATAAACCCTGAAATACAGATTTAATCAATTCCGAAAGCTGTTTCTGAATCAGCATACAGGTCATTAAACTTCTTTGAATTAAACAGTTTTCCACTATGGTAGATTATGTTGTTGTTTCAATTATTTGCCGCCCTCCCCATAAGAGGATTTTACCTCATATACCATGTGACTTATAGAGTCTCCAGATGGAAGTATTAATTATACTTTCCTACCCTTTGGTTAGTAGGCTTAGCCACGTGACTTACTTCAACAAACTGGATGTGAGCGGAAGTATCACATAAGCAGAAGCAGTAACAGCCATGAATGGAGTGGTCATTCCCTTTCTTACCCTTTCTTACCTCCATGAGATTCTGTCCCAGACTGGGTGGCTCATTCAGCCTGGATCTAGAGCAAAGAAGACCCTTGGAGCAGAGCCATAGCTGTCATGGAATGCGAAAAAATTAAAATGTTGTTTTAATCCACTGAGCATCATGTTGTCTAAGCTAAGAAATGAAGCCAATGTTTTGTTTCAAAAAATGTTTCAACGCTCAATGGAATAATTAATACCCAGAGCAGCCTAATAAGGGTGGATGAATGTGTAGGTCTTAGTGCCAGTGAATTTTCATGCTAACCATCTGCATAAGAATATAATAAACTGAAAATAACATCTGCCTTTTTCTAATTAAAGTTTTTTACTTTTATAAATATGTGCTTTAGAGGGAAGGGGAAAACTTAAGTTACTTGTTTGACTGACCTTTAGAAGACCTTGTTGAGACCTGTGGGTTTTCTTAAACTCTTTACTGTCCCTCAACAATGTAAGCTGAAGACATCATACATCTAATTCATTAAAAGAAAATAGAAGTTAAACAAAGTACAACATTCCAAGTACCCAATATTCTGATGGAAATGGTGTGTAAGATCCTTTAAAATTTCATGAATGAGCACTATTTCTCTGTTTTCATTAACAGCTGGGGCAGGCAAGTGCTCAGGAAGAACCTAGGTTGCAACATTCAATGTCACCAATCAAGGGTCCACTTGCAGAACAAATCTCAGCATTCTCATAAAAATTACAGAAACTATCCAGACTCTCTTGCCTAAACAGATGGCCCCCAACTTTATACAAAGAGTGTGAGGGTAAACATGTAGGAATGACCAAGCTCCCCCAACCCCGACAGAGTTCTGAATCTCTCCACCATGCAGATGGTGAATAACCAATCAAGGCACTAAAGTTCTACATCTCTCCGTAAGTATAATTATAATCTGCCATCTTTCTTTAAACGATTCTGATTTTGTATTTTTTAAATGATAAGACAGAAATTTCCCAGTAAGAATATTAGCAAAAGCTCAGAAATTTCACTTGTGAAAGAAAAATACCAGGGAATATTTACTAGGCCCTAATAAATTTTAGTTTTGCCAAAAGGCCCCATCTCTACCCGTCTCTTGACAGTACCATCTGCCTTTTATTGACTGCCAAGACCATATTAATTCAGACAATTAAACAAAAGACAATGACCAATAAGATAGCAGTAACACATGGAAAATCAAGAAATAAAATCCAGAGAGTAAGAAGAGTCATTTCTTGATTAAAATACAGATCTAGACCCTTGAAAAACCATGAGTGGAAAGTTACCAAATTGTGGGTACAGCTCTGCAGCTCATAAAAGATTCATCAGTCCTGTACAAAAATTAGACACTGTTTTCCATATCTAGGCAGATTTCTGAAGCATAACGTTTTCAAAATAAACCCTGAAATACAGATTTAATCAATTCCGAAAGCTGTTTCTGAATCAGCATACAGGTCATTAAACTTCTTTGAATTAAACAGTTTTCCACTATGGTAGATTATGTTGTTGTTTCAATTATTTGCCGCCCTCCCCATAAGAGGATTTTACCTCATATACCATGTGACTTATAGAGTCTCCAGATGGAAGTATTAATTATACTTTCCTACCCTTTGGTTAGTAGGCTTAGCCACGTGACTTACTTCAACAAACTGGATGTGAGCGGAAGTATCACATAAGCAGAAGCAGTAACAGCCATGAATGGAGTGGTCATTCCCTTTCTTACCCTTTCTTACCTCCATGAGATTCTGTCCCAGACTGGGTGGCTCATTCAGCCTGGATCTAGAGCAAAGAAGACCCTTGGAGCAGAGCCATAGCTGTCATGGAATGCGAAAAAATTAAAATGTTGTTTTAATCCACTGAGCATCATGTTGTCTAAGCTAAGAAATGAAGCCAATGTTTTGTTTCAAAAAATGTTTCAACGCTCAATGGAATAATTAATACCCAGAGCAGCCTAATAAGGGTGGATGAATGTGTAGGTCTTAGTGCCAGTGAATTTTCATGCTAACCATCTGCATAAGAATATAATAAACTGAAAATAACATCTGCCTTTTTCTAATTAAAGTTTTTTACTTTTATAAATATGTGCTTTAGAGGGAAGGGGAAAACTTAAGTTACTTGTTTGACTGACCTTTAGAAGACCTTGTTGAGAACAATAGTAGGTTCACAGAAGATAAGGTTCAACAGCTCACCCTTCCACTGGCATGTAATTAATTAATCTCTAACTGTTGTGGGGATAAAACAAGAAACAAGGTTAGGAATCTAACTGGCATAACAGTTTCCTAACAAAACAAGGAAATGTAACTGTCTGAGATTTTACGGGATGTAGAAATCATTCTTTTAAAAGTCTAGGTTAGGTTCATTTTCAACTTTTAGTATTAGTCCCTGCCTGGAAATCTTAACTCACCAGGTATAAGATCTGATGATGCAAATAGTCTTTCAAATGACCAATTAGAACAGAACTTCATGAAAATTATTAGATCTCTCAAATTTTTTTCTAGAAGCCAAAGAAAAACAATGCCCAAAGTTAATACTCCTCTCATAGCTACTCTGATAAAAAATATACATGAATTCACTTAAAAACTTAATTTCTGAAGGAAAAATACTCAACACCACCTCTTGCAAATTTGCGATGAGGTCTTGGCAAGCTAGAAGTCCAGAGAAACTCAGAACACTTACTAAGACTAAGCTGACAGGTTGTCATATCCAGAGGCTGTAGTAAGAGTCTGTTTAATTAGGAGGGAACAGTGAAAAAAAAGGCAGAGTGAGAAGGTGCCCAGGGAAAGGTCAAGAGCAATTCTAAAAAACTCCACTCAGGCATACACTAAGTCAAGGTTTATAGACAATGCGCAGCTTATCCAAGGGACTAGGAGAGAGATAGTGCTATACTCTGCCTTCAAAAGTCCTAAATCTGGGGGCCCACAGTTCCCTCCTCTAGGGTTAGCAAACCCATAATAGATAATCAGAAAAGCTGTCTGCATTGCTAAGTTCAAATCAAGTTAGGAAAAATATTTGATACAAAGCTACATCCGGAAGGCATACATCAGCATGCATTAGGGAAATTATTCCATAATCGCAAAATAGTACAAGGTAACAACAGCTCCTTCTGCAAGACTAGCTTGTGGTAGAGAAGGCTCAACAAGAAATTAGGGCCAAGCTGCTGGGGTATCCTGTTTGGAGGCAGACCATGACAGTCTGATTTGGTTGGGCGGGAAGAAAGAATTTCCTAGGGACTCTTCCCTGCTCCAAATAGTGATTTGAAAAGATGGAGGAAGCAGATGTTCAGCAGAACATGTGGTAGGATGGCAACCATTTTCTTCCCACATACATTGCCGTTTTTAGAAAAATCCACCCATCCTTAGCCTTGGCTGCTCTGTGTTTCTTTCTTTCTTTTTTTTTTTTTTTTTTTTTTTTTTTTTTTTTTTTTTTTTTTGCGGTACGCGGGCCTCTCACTGCTGTGGCCTCTCCCGTCGCGGAGCGGAGGCTCCGGACGCGCAGGCTCAGCGGCCATGGCTCACGGGCCCAGCCGCTCCGAGGCATGTGGG
>NW_006793764.1:1773600-1789610 GCF_000442215.2 Lipotes vexillifer
CAGCAGGAAATGAGAGAGGGCTAGAAAGAGTTAATAACCATATGGTACAAAAAACTTAGGCTTGAAATGGGAGGTCACGATAAGCAAGGGCTGTGCTTCCATTTTCTACCACGTGTGAGCTGAAACAGATAAAGGTGGTCTGTAGAGAAACACCAAAGAATGGTGCAAATGCTTAGAGACAAGATACCATGAGTGTCCAAAAGAAACCATAACTTCCAGCCCTAACTCCCCAGTTCCCAGGAAGACTGGCTGGGCTACCATGCCCTTGGGTTTCCACTGGATTCCTTCCTTCCAACAAATCCTTATTGGGTTGGTTGTTGTTCATTTGTTTATTTGTTTTGGTCAAATTTCTTATTGTTGATGTTAGTTTAAGCCAGTTGAAATGAGCTTCTCTTTTATGCAGCCAATAAGCCTTATTAGTTTGTTTTAATTTGGGGTTTATTTTTAAATGCTTGATCTTAATAAACTTTTTAAATTAAAGAAAAACACACATAAATCTAAAATATCATGATCTTTTTTTTTTTTTTTTTTTTTTTTTAAAAATAAAAATTTTAAATGCTTGATCTTAATAAACTTTTTAAATTAAAGAAAAACACACATAAATCTAAAATATCATGATCTTTTTTTTTTTTTTTTTTTTTTTTTACAAATGAACATATCCAAGTCATCAGCACCTAGATCAAAGATAGAGAACATCATCAAGGCCCCAGAAGTGCCCCCAAGCCCCTTCCTAGTAAATACATCCCTGTGCCACTTCTGCCCTACTCTGACTTCTGTCACCATCAAGTATTTTTACCTCTTTTTGAGTTTCATATAAATGAAATCATACTATATACACACTTATTTCTGAATTCTTTTACTCAGTATAATGAGATTCATCATGTTCTGTGTACCAGTAGTTTTTTACTGCTGTGTAATATTTCACTGCATAATCATACCACAATTCATTTACTCAATCATAGATATTTGGATTGTTTCTATTATGTTTCTATTATTCCATTATAGAAACAGAAATGCTTGTAAATGTTTCTGGTGCACATATGCACTCACTCCTGTTGGGTATACATATCTAGGAGTATAATTACTGAATCATAGGATGTAAGTTTGTTAAGTTTTATGGGTAAGTACAAATAGCTTTCCAAAGTAGTTAAACCAATTTACGTATCTATCAGCAGTGCATGACAGTTTGAGCTTTTCTATATCTCCATTTGGTTATCAGGATTTTTTTTTTTTTTAAATATTAGCCATTTGGGGGGGTATGTATTGGTATTTTATAATAGTTTTAATTTGCATTTTCCTGATGACTGATGATACTGAATGCCCTTTTGCTCATTTTAAAACTTATTTTTTGTTTTTCTTACTGATTTGTAGCTGTTCTTTATATATTCTGGACACGTTTCTTGTTGGATATATGTTATAACAAATATCTTCTACTTTGTGACTTGCCTTTCTTTGCACTCTTAATTTGTACTGCTGAATGGAAGTTCTTTATTTTAATGAACATGAGAACAGACAAAATAGTACATGTTGCTGTGAGAAACAGATCCAACTCTCTGGGTCTACAAAGACACTGATTTAAGGAAAGTTGACTAGTTAACTGAATGGGACCCAGCCTTTGCATAGGCCCTGTACTATAAATACAGTGTTACTATCTTCACTTCCCCCCAAACTTCAGCTACAAGGAATCACCAACTCACCGGGTAGTATGCCCACAGTTTTATCAAGGGTATTTACATATCATACCCTGGAAACGCTGTTATAAATGCTGAATGGTTTGCACCACCAGCCCTTAGAAGTCCTACAGCATGCTTCCAGCATAGCTCAGCACAATCAACGGTCCAGAGTATTCCCCAGAAGAGATGTTCAGAGCACAAACTTACGTTACCAAGAACATTTTTCTCCCCATCCCAGTACACCCCCCCCCACCCCGAGGAAAATATCCCAACCTCAACAGCCCCCCAGAGTTACCAGGAATCCTATTATCCTCAACAGGATACTGTGAAACTGTGAAAGTTTCCTTGGCCTGGGGCAGCAGAAGGTACAACAAGCTTCTCCAACGATCAGATTTCAAGGAAGCTTGGGTAGGGCTCACACGTCTATTACCTCACTGAACCTCACAGCTCCTCTGTGTGGCACCTCTCATCCCCATGTTACAAGCAGAGAGAGGTTATTCTGCTCAGCCAGAACTACGGAAGAGCATGCAGAGAAGGGAGAAGAGCGGGTCTGCCTCTGCCTTCTTACTTGCTCCCAGGGTTCTTCTTTGAGCTAATGTGTGCCACGTGGGATCACAGCGCTTTCTCTGCTTCTCTGGCCATAAGCAAACAAGATATCTCTTTTTGAGGTTTTTGGTGCCAGGGAGATTTACAGTCAGGAAATACTATATCCTAAATGTTCCTTCCTTTATGTTACCTCTCTTCTCCCTCTTCTCTCTCCCTTCCTCCCCGCCCACACCAAGACACACTTAACACCATGGCATGATTGTATTACTCTTCCTTTTCAGACACACAGAGGCAAAAAAAACCAAAAACAAACAAAAGCAAAAAACATGTCTGGCAGGAAGCAGTAGACTTGAGACCCTACAGCCGAAGCTCCTAACCACTGCCCTTACTGAATCCAGTCCCTTCAATGTAACCCATCCAAAAATAAAGGTTAGGAAATGGGGAAGAGATGGGAAAGGAAAAACTGCCCTGGGTCATTGAGGGTCAAGTAGAGAAAAGGAGATGCTCAGAATGATACAGTTTCCATGAATTCAGCACTCACAACCCTACCTGGGACCTAGGCTAAAATACAGACATTGACATGTGACGAACAGCTTGAAGTCAGGACTCAAATGAGGTCAACTGATAAGCAGGTTATTTGGTCAACTTGGATGTGATGCCAGAGGTTCATAACACCTTCTCTTTGAAAGAGAAAGTTCCCAAGAAAATGATTAATAAACTATATAAACTTCAAGCCCTTACGCAGTATTTCCTCCTTTTACTGGCAAAGGTGAAAAGAGCAGGAAAGTGACAGCTTTTTTCCCATTGTACCAAGGGTACTTTACTGAATCTTTCTGGGCTGGCTGAGAGTCCTCAAGGACTTCTTACTCATTCTTGACTTCGACAGGTGAACCACTGGCACACCACTCCCAACAACAGGCAGAAATGAGTCCAAACACAGCAGCCCTCTATTTTTGAGTGAGAGATACTTTGGTTCTCTAGAAGGTGCGAAAAAGCTACGTGAGCACAAGGGATTTCACCAAAGGAAAACCAAGTCCTTCCAGTTAGCTTTTCCTGGTTTCCAAAGAGTAGCCTTTTGTTTCCTGAAGTTGGTTATAATAAACAAATGAAAGAAACAGTCCTCTTTCTCTATTAACCTAAAATTGATTAAAACTCTCCTGGAAAAAAGAGAGTCTACTGAATGTGGGGAGGATAACTTAGAGCACTCTTAGGCCTCTAAGTTCATACATAAAGAAGGTGTGTGTGAAGAAGAGTGCTAAGAACCAACACCTGACTCACATACACACCTGGCAGCTGGGGTCAAATCTCTTTACAACCAAAATGTTTAAACTTCAACTGATGGAAGCATGAAGTTCCTGATCGCCTGCAGGACAGGTTACCATTCAGTGGGCACCTAAACCGCTATAAAAACTGATGAACTGATACCCTCATGCAGATCTGGCAGCCTTAGTATGCCACTGATGAAAGTATACACATTCATTCAACAAATACTGTTGAATGCCTACAAAGTGTAACTTAGTCACTCCCCTCCCACTTGGCCACTCCACAAAAAGCCCCTTGTGTTCCTCAAGGCAGTGTCTCTACACTGGGTCCCCCTCCCACATGGCTGTCATCCTCAACATGATGAACGATTCTCAGACCCCAGCTGACAGCTGCAACTGCTCCCCTTTCCAACCTCCCCCAAATAAAAACATATCAGAACACAAGTAAGTTCATGTGACTTTCACTGAAGAACTAACCTTGAATTCTCTCAACATTAAAAAAAAAATTAAATATACACAAACTTTCATCACAGTGAACTATCTGAGTTGCTTCTCCCAATTGTGACTGAAACCCTACCAGGGCTAAGAAATTCTGAGTGGCAGTAAGTAAACCTCAATCATCTCTCTCTCAGCCTTCTCTCCGTGATAAGGATTCTGCCAACACTCCTCCCACTCCTGAGTCATAATTCTACAGGAGAGCAAAGGGTGACGTCTCCGAAGACAGAGCAGTCTTATTCTGCCCTCAAGGTCAGAAGCCTGGATTCTCCAAATACCCTTCAGGTTATGCCTCACAGGATTTAATCTTGCCACCAAGAAACCAAACAGTAGCCACAAATACCTTAGAAGTATTTAAGACCAACAGTGTCTAAATAGTGTCTATCCCTTGGTCAGTAATACCCCTAGAAATATTGAAGGGAAGACAGAACAGACTCACTGAGTTAAGTACAGAGCCAGGTTGCATTCTTAAAGAAGCATACAATCCTTAAGAAGAAACAATTGAGAAGATAAAACAGGTGCCCTAAAGAGAAGCAGAAGGATGAATTCCAAAAGGCCAACAGAAAATAAATCAAAATAAACTCAAGCCCACCAAATCATATGTTAAAGTTTCATCAAAACTACTTATTTCATTTTCTAAGAAATGGCAAAAACTTTCAGCATGGACACTGAAGCTTCACAATATCCAGCTTATCCCTGTGTGGACAACCCCTGTTTTTCCTTTAAAAAATTATGCACCAAGGGACTTCTCTGGCGGTCCAGTGGTAAGGAATCCGCCTCACAATGCAGGGGACGTGGGTTCAATCCCTGGTCAGGGAACTAAGATCCCACATGCAGCAGGGCAACTAAGCCTGCATGCCACAACTACTGAGCTCGCACACCTCAACTAGAGCCCACGTACCGCAAACTACAGAGCCCATGCGCCCTGGAGCCCGCCCCACAACTAGAGAAGAGAAAACCCGCATGCCACTACAGAGAAACCCGTGCGCTGCAGTGAAAGATCCCGCATGCCTCAACCAAGATCCCACGTGCTGCAACTAAGACCCGACGCAGCCAAAAATAAATTAAATATATATATATATATATATATATATATATATATAAAATAAATCTTTTAAAAAATTATGCACCAAGAACTCAACTCTTCTTTTACATTTTCATGTGGAAATCTAATTCCTGGCCAACTACTGAGCATGACCCATGCAAATTCCCCTATAAAAATTTCACAGTGAATAGCAAAAATCAATAGATTGATTTAACAAATTAGAAAAGTTGAAAGAGTAAGACAGCATGAGCAAAATTTCAGTCTTTAAATATACTAAATACTTTAATTCTCAGAACCAGTAGAGTTTATTCACAAATTTCCACTCTTTAAACTTTTATTAGTAGTAAATCTCGAGATGCGTCTCCCACCAATTAAAAGAAAAAAAACTCACAAGAAATGAATTATACAGCATGGAAAAACAGAAAAGCTAGACTAGTTAAGAAACTGATATAAAGTCTCAATGAATTCTTTAACTGGACTACCTTTCCTATCTCACTGTGCTATAAAACAAAAAGAATACGTGCTCTCTTTGAGGTGCTCATCTTCATTAGTCATCTGGGGAATTCAACAACACACATTTACTCGAATGGCTAAAATAAGACAACAGACACTAACAAGCATTGACAAGAATGTAGAGCAACTAGAACTCACATACCACTGTTGGCAACATAAATTAATAAAACCATTCTGGCAGTCTCTACTACAGGTGAACTGTGTGGCCCAGCAATTCCACTCCTAGATACTTATCCAACAGAAATGTATACACAGGTTCATGAGAAAACATGCACAAAATTGTTTATAACAACACTGTTCATTATTGGTCCAAAACTGGAAACAACCCAATGTACATCTCCAGTAGGATGGATAAACAGTAGTATATTCACACAATGGAATACAATAAACAATGAAAATGAACAACCCATAGCCACAGAAAACAACAATAGATCAATCTTACAAATAGGACATGGAGTGAGAGAAGCCAGACACAAGAAAGTACACACTCTGTGATTCTATAAAGTTCAAAAATCTGACAAAAGTAATCAATGATATTAGAAGGATATCCTTTGGGCTACAGTAGTGACTGGAATGGGGTATAATACAAAGATGATCAGCTTGGGTCTATGGTTCTATTTTGGGGAAGGGAGATGAGGGAGTATTTCATAGAAAAGTGAGTCATAACATCACATAACAGGGACAATTCCAGCCCCTTAGAGGAAAGAGCAGTTCTGTTAAGAATAATACAAAGGAGAGGGAGAAGGGAAGAGGAAGGGAGAGGAAGGAAAGGAGGAAGGATGAATAAATTCAGGCTTGATTTCTACCTATTTCTACCTAATTATTTTTTCATATTTTCCCCAAGGTCAAAGGGTGAACAAGTCGGAATTACCAACAGAAATCTGAACAAGTGTAGCCAAAAATGTAATGCAAATATCAACAAATTTACATTCTTGCCTCTAATCAAGCCAAAAATTAGATAAAATAAATATCAAAAGGAGTTTTAACTGCAATATGCAATAAATGTAAACCAACAAGAATAGAGGTTCTTCTTGTGTGCTTCTCAGGGGATTAGATAATTATAAAAATGTATTAGTATGTCTCCTGAGACTTAAACTATGCCCCATTGGTCAATTCCATTAATTAAATGAATTTTTTTTTTTTTTTTTTGGCTGTGCCGAGGGGCTTGCAGGATCTTAGTTCCCTGACCAGGGATTGAACCCGGGCCCCAGCAGTGAAAGCGCCAAGTCCTACCACTGGACCACCAGGGAGTTCCCTAAATGAATTTTTTAAAAAAGGAAAAAAAACACCCTAAAACAGAGCTACAGGGTTCCTGAAATATATAACTCTCTCCAATTAACTGATTGCTTCTGTAACAAAAGAAACATAAGGATACTTATTTCTGACAGGTTTTCCTGGTGTATACATCCATACACAAATATCCAGCTCAACAGTATATCTGTTTTAAGCTTCTTCACCAGTGAGAATATCATTTGCTTCCAGCATTCATACCTCAAATGCAAAGCTGAAGAAAGGAAAAGGCAAATGAGTACCTGAGTTTAGATGCCAAAGAGAGAAAATAAAAACTGCTGGATTATGTCACCTGCTCTGCTCATGCAGAGTACATGCTCAAGGCAATCCACACGCCTAGTGGCTGCAGTGTTTTAGTAAGAGCCTCATTGTCAGATGTCCCCCATTGAAGACAGTTCTGTTATTCTCCTTCACTGCCCCTCCCAAACACACACACACACAAACACTCCAACAAACGTGAGTGTTCCACCTGCCACGGCCTTGTCAAGTGTGGAAAATGTTATTTAAAATTATAAAGGTAGGGACTTCCCTGGTGGCGCAGTAGATAAGAATCCGCCTGCCAATGCAGGGGACATGGGTTCAAGCCCTGGTCCTGGAAGATCCCACATGCTGTGGAGCAATGAAGCCCGTGCACCACAACTACTGAACCTGCACTCTAGAGCCCATGAGCCACAACTAATGAGCCCGGGGGCTGCAACTACTGTAGCCTGTGCGCCTGGAGCCCGTGCTCCACAACAAGAGAAGCTACCGCAATGAGAAGCCTGCACACTGCAACGAAGAGTAGCCCCCACGCGCCGCAGCTAGAGAAAGCCGGCGCGCAGCAACGAAGAACCAATGCAGCCAAATAAGTAAATAATTAATTTTAAAACAATTATAAAGGTAACTGAAAAGATAACTAAAATTAATAAAATAAAAATAATAGGATATCTAATAAATATTGGGAGGCAAAGGGGAGAGGAAGATAAGAGAGGTGGGAGGTAACACAAATTACAGTTCTTCCTTAGCAGGGAGTTAAGAGCTATTGTCAAATTTGTGAAACAAGTGTAGACTGTGGCAGGTTTAAAAAGAAGGCTGCACATGCTTTGACACTCTTCCCACCAAGTGGCCAGTCTATGTCCTCTCCCCTTGAGTCTGAGCAGGCTTTGTGACTGACCCAATCAACAGAGCTTGGTGAAAAGGAAGTTATGTAACTTCTGAGGCTGGGTCATAAAAGGGCAAGAAGCTTCCAACTCCTTCACTTGAGGCACTCATAGCTCAAGTGAATTGTGTGTGTCCTCTTGGAGGGTGTTTTGGTATGACATTAGCATTTTAATTGGTAAACTCTGAGTAAACCAGATTGCTCTCCATAACATGTGGTCCTCATCCAATCAGTTGAAGGTCTGAATAGGGCAAAAAGATTGGCCTCCCGGAGCAAGGGGGAATTCTCCAGCAGACTGCCTTTAGTCTTCATCTGTAACACCAGCTCTCCTGGGTGTCCAGTCCGCTGGCCCACGCTGCAGGCTTTGAAATCACCGACTTCCACAAATGTGTGAGCCAATTCCTTATGATAAATCTTTCTATAAACATATATACATTCTACTCTTCTGTTTCTCTACAGACCCTGATTAATACCTGGGGGAAGGTGATGGCCATGTAAGCAGTGCAACTACCTGGGGCCAACATGCTGAAGCTGCCATGTGTAGGCACTCTGGTCAACAGTTAATGCTGAGCCCAGTCTGTCAGCCAACCCTGCCAAGGCGCATGGCATAGAAGCAAAGCCTTCCTGGACCCTCCAGACCAGCCCATTCACCAGGTGTGTGCAATAGAGAGACCTCAGTCAACACCACAAGGAGAAGCGGCCAAGCCCTGCCTGAATCCTTGACCCACAGGACACATAATACCATGAAACAGTTGTTCAAGCCACTAAATTTTAAGTTAATTTGTTCAATGATAACCACCAAAAGTACTAAAAACAGACATAGCTGAGCTAGGATCAGAAAAGAGTAATGGGTTTTAGCTTTCATTTTAAACCCTTCTTTGTTATTTTCATTATTCTTACTATGTACAAATATTACTATAGAAATTTAAACAATTATAAATTAAATAAACAACAGCAAACATGTTTAGCACTGTGTACCAGGCAATCTTCAACGTGCTCTCTATGTGTTTTAACTCACTTAATCCTCATAATAACCCTGTCAGGGGAGTGCTTTTTATTATCCCCTTTTTATAGATGGTAAGTTGAGACACAGAGAGGTTCAGTAACTATATGAAAGGTCACACAGCAAGCAGCAGCACCTAGATTCAAACTAGCCAGTCTGGATTCAGAGCTACAACATTTCCACAGAGATCACCAGGCTGGTTCATAATCACAAACCACTGGATGAAGGGCACAATCTCAAATTGCCATTCACCTGGGTCTCTAAGCATGTGACTGACTGACAATGCTATCATGTGTCATGCACTGCTGGACTTCCTTGCTCCTTCAAAAGCCATGGCCTAAACTGCAATGCCTTTTACTCTAATCCCCACCTGAACACATTCTTCAAGGCCCAATCTCCCTAAACATCAACCAGATCTCTCTACTCAGTGTTAATTTCCCCTACATTTCCAATGAGCTATTTATATCAGATATTTCCATCCTTCTGCCTCCTATTCAATTCTGTATCCTTACATCTCCCCATCTGCTATGAACCATATGAGGGTCTTAGTCTCTGAATTCCCCCCACCAGGGCCTTGCATAAAATAGAAATGTAATTATTATTTATTAAAGTTCATTGATATTGGTTTATTCTAAATGAAAGTTGGTGGAGCAGCCTTCACCTTAGAGGAATTTTCACTGAATTTTATTTGAGAGGAAAGAGGGACGAGAGGAGTTAAGCACAATTCTACTCCTGACTACATCCCCTATACAAATGTGTACTGTGTATCAAGCCATGTAGTAGAATGTTCACAGTCACACTATTCCCCACAGACAAAATTCGGAAACTACTCAGACGCCCATCAACTCTAGAATGGATAAACTGTGGCACAGTCACACAATGAAACATTGGACAGCAATGATAATGGCCGAAATACAGCCACATGCAACAACACGGCTAAATATCACAAACATAATTTTGACTAAAGGAAGCCAGATACCAAATCAAAACGAAAACAAAACCCCCCACGAAAACATACTGTATGATCCCATGTGTATACAGACCATGAAGACAGGCAAAACTAACCGATAGTTGGGACAGTGGTCGCCTCTGGGGAGACAGTGTGACTGGAAAAAGGCAAGGCAATGCTCTGTTTCCTGATTTCAGTGCTGGTTATAAGTTTATGCTCACTTTGTGAAAATTCATCAAATTGTACACTTAAGATTTATATGGTTATAGTTCAACTTCAAAATTACTTTTTTTAAAAAGATGCATAAGCCAAGCCACCCATGCAACAGGCATAAAATATCCTGTAACATTTGAAACCAACTTGACTTCACCTGACTGTAGGGCAGAAGAGAAGCACGGTGGTTGTTGTGTCATTTGGATAGCTTCAGCTCTGCTCACTAAAACATGATTTTCAGGGCTTCCCTGGTGGCGCAGTGGTTGAGAGTCCGCCTGCCGATGCAGGGGACACGGGTTCGTGTCCCAGTCCGGGAAGATCCCACATGCCGCGGAGCGGCTGGGCCCGTTAGCCATGGCCGCTGAGCCTGAGCGTCTGGAGCCTGTGCTCCGCGATGGGAGAGGCCACAACAGTGAGAGGCCCACGTACCGAAGGAAAAAAAAAAAAAAAAACGTGATCTTCAGAGCGTGTACAAATAGTCCAACAAAATGCTTAAGGGTCCGAAATTTCCGAGATTCTCCTTTGCTGCTTCTGAATCTGCTCACCCTTCTCCATTTTAACAGACCTCAGATCCCACAAGTACTCCCCTTTCAGCCTTTCTCCAACTCCTTTCCCCAGTTTCTTGAATTTCCTCCAACTAGACCCTTTCCCATCCTCCTCCTCCACCTCAGACCAAGGGTTAATGCATGAGCACAGTAGCTCATAGCGCTATTTGAGAGCAGGTGCTGATACTCATGAAATGAAACCAAGTCTTGAATGTATCCATTCTAGTGGCCATTTATCTGTGGTTTCTTTCTTTGGGGACAGTGGATACTTTAAAACAAAACTAACACCTCCCCTCAAAACACATACACAAAATAGAACTCGCATTTGCTGAGACAGAACCTCAACTGGAATGATTTGTGGACTTGGCAAATCTAAAGTGCTGAAAGTGCCCCAAAGCACTGGCGTGCCCTACCTACAGGGATAAAATGCATTCCTAACTTGTGTATTTTTTTATTATTAATTAACTTATTTATTCATTTTTTGGTTGCGTTGGATCTTCATCGCTGCGTGTGGGCTTTCTCTAGTTGCGGTGAGAGGGGGGCTTCTCATCACTGTGGCTTCTCTTGTTGCGGAGCACGGACTCTAGGCATGCGGGCTTCAGTAGTTGCAGCATGTGGGGATCAGTAGCTGTCGCTCGCGGGCTCAGTAATTGTGGCACGTGGGCTTAGCTGCTCTGCGGCATGTGGGATCCTCCTGGACCAGGCATCGAACCCGTGTCCCCTGCATTGGCAGTCGGCTTCTCAACCACTGCGCCACCAGGGAAGTCCCTAACTTATGTATTTTTAAAGGAGGCAATTATTCCTCTACTGGCAGCTGCTCCTCCATTCTTAGACACTGTAATCTCACCAGAGGACAGCCCATTCTTAATTTTTCTTCCATTGCTCAGCAGCAGCACCTTTCCCCAAATCTACTAACTGAAAAAGGGCCGAAGTTAATAATCCCAGTTTTCTCATTCAATTTCTATCTTGGGAAAGCTTCACTTTATAATGAGGGAGTGAGAGGCTGGAGGAAGGGGAAATGGAGAATAACTGCTTAATGGGCACTAGGTTACTTTTGGGGGTGATGAAAATGTTCTGGAATTAGACAGTAGGGACGACTGCACAACTGTGAATATACTAAAAAAAAAACCCCACCGAATTATACTCTTTAAGTGGGTAAATTTATGGAACGTTTATCATATCTCAACTTTTAAAATAAATAACATGTGGGAGTGCCCAACTTTTTTGTAGAGAAAGCTGGATGAAAGAAGCAACTAGCAGATAGACAGCTAAGTACCACCTAAAAAGCAAGGTGAATAAACTCATGAATTAAAAACGAGGAAACTGGCCCTGATTTCCATCCAGCTCAGAGGTGGATGGGATGAAGCTGGGGCAAGAAAGCGCACAACTGTAGATCTGGATGATGAACCTTCCTTGTTAGTCTCAGGGCTCCCGTCTTGATATAGTGTTTCATTAATTTGACGAGCCTCCGTAGAGACGATGTGCAGAGAGCGGGCGCTGGGGGACGCCATAGATTGTTTTTATCGCTAACTCGCCAAAGCCCTCGTCAAGTCACCCCCGCGCAGCACAAGTTCTTGCTGACTTGCAGGACCCGCCGCGAAGAGTTGCCTCTGAAAGTTCCCCGCGGACCCAGGTGGAGAAGAATGGTCAAGGGGAGGAGACTGCCGTGGGCATGGAAGGGGCTTGGAAGAGGGTGGGGGCGTTGAGGGAACAAGTCTGCTTAAGGGCGCTCGCACCCTGCCTCGACACGACCCCCAGAAGACCACGCTGACCCGGCCGGGTTCGACTGGCCCCGGAGGCCCAGAGCTCCCGAACTCCTCCCCCACCGCCCGGCCCCTTCAACACTGGCCGGAGCCATCTCGGAGTCGGCTGAGGGCGACCCGAGGCCACCTGCCGCTCCGCGACCGAGGAAGAAAGGGGTCGACCGCCACTCCCTCCTGCGGAGCGGAGCCGAAAACGTCCAGGGGAGACGCCTCGGAGAGCTCCCTCAGCCTACCCGGGCTAATAAAGGACCCGGGGACACCCAAGGGCCGTGCGTCCCGGCCTGAGAGACGCCCGCACCCTCCCGCCTCTCAGCCCGGCCCGGACTTTCCCGCTGCCCCAAAGCCGCGCGCGCCGCGCTCCCCTTCCAAACCCTCGAGCCCCGCCGCCGCAGTGCGCCGAAGACGGCGGACCGCGGGGCCGCGGCAACCTCTCGGACCCCGTCCCTAGGCCCGTCCTGAGGCCGCCAGGGTAACCGGGCGAGCGGGAGCCCGCGGGGGCTGCCCTCCGCCACCGGCGCGCGCCAAGCTGGCCTGGCTGAGCGCGGAGACCGGCCCAGGGCAGGGGTCGGAAACCCGAGCCCCCGCGCTGACCCGCAAGGGAAAGGGGGCGCAGCGCAGCCCTCAACTCCACTCACCTCCAGTAGCTCCTCTCAACCTGCGGCACCCAGCCAGCCCCTCTTTTCCTCGCCCGCGGCTCCCGGACCTCGGAGGAGGGGGCGGGGCGGGGCGGGGGAGGGCGGAGCCTGCCCCAGCTCGCAAGCGCCAGAATTAAACCCCGAAACGTACTGGAACCACCTGGCCCCCGCTGCTACCGCAAAGGCGAGGAAGTCGGAGACCCACAAGCCTCCGACTCCGGGTGGGAAACGGCTGTGGCTGCGTCCCGGAGCGGGACGGAGGCACAGCTCAGGCCTGCGAAACCCCAGGCGGCTACCGAGACCTCAAGGAACCCCGACTCTCGGCGGTACTCTCTTTGTACCCCGGAGCCGGCCGGCGGGCAGACTCCAGTGCGCCTGCGCGCCGCTCCAACTCCACCAGGCCCACGAGGCACCTTCGCGCACCTCCGCCGGCTCGCCCAGGCCCACTGGCTTCGGCACCGCGAGAAGCAAGCAGAGCAGCTCCCTCCGCACCGGCAAGCTCCTGCTGCCTCCGCGTGTTTACTTTTTTTCCTCGAGGGAGGGAAAAAAAAAATTCATCCCCAGTGAGACTTGCGTCAGATAGATTCTATCATCTCTGGCCCAGAGGAGTATCTGGACGCGGGAGGCTGGCACGGTTAACACCCCCGCCTAGCACCATTTACTGCCCCCTCCCTCCACTAAGAAATTGCTCAGTGGGTGTCGGTTTGTTTCCTGGCCCCTGGTGAGAGCGGGACTCTGGAGCATTCAGGGATCTGGTTTCCTGCAGGTGCCTGAGCGGGACAGTCTGTGGACCGGCCTTGTGTCCTCCGTGCGCTCGCGCCGGCTCGGATGCAGGACTGAGTCCTCGGTGAAAAGGAGAGAATGCGTGTCCAGAAGGGTGCAGGTGTTTGGGGGACCCCAAAGAAGACGCAGTGCCTGCCTGGGGAGCTTAGAACCGAGCTAGGAAGTCAGACACTCGATTCAGAGCAACCTAACTGGGTGCAAGTGAGGCTGTGACTTGAGGCTTCTTTCAAATTTAAGATGGTTTGAATAAAAAGGACGGGAGGACGGACAAATATGACCAGGATAAGAAACACTAATGCCAGCTCTCCAATCACTGATTTTCTTAAGCGCGGGGAGGGGATTCACCTCCTGAGCTCTCCAGCAGAGCACACACCCAGAGGGGCTTTAGGCAGTCAGTGTTTTTGCAAGTAGGTTACAGTGAAGAGTCACCAAACCTCACAAGATGCTAGCCTCTGGGGAGAAGAGGCTGTGAAATCCCTACATGTTCACAGCAAAGCACACCTGCAAAATCCTGAAACTGATGGCCCCTGTCTGTGAAGAAGACAAGCAAAGGGCAGCTCACAGATACACAGGGGCAGGAAATCTCACTTTTAGCCTCATTCCTTTGCCAGCTCACCGGGTGACAGTAAACAAACTCTTTCGTCCTTCTTGGCCTCAGTTTCTTTACCTGTAGAATAGGCTATATGGATTCAATGTATTTTCTTTAAAATCCCTCCTCCCCCAAATGTCTTTGATTTTATGAAAAGAATACTTATTCCCAAGGGGGCTCCTGCATACACAAAGTGCCCTCCATCCTTTATTTCTGCTTCCTTACATTTAGTCAGTACACATTTATTTTGTAGGCCCTCAAAAGGAGACAAACCTAATCAAAAGTGTGGCAGATTCTGAATTTTTAGTGGATTTATATTTGAAATTTTACTCCATTTTTAGTCATTTTCCTACTGAGATACAACTCACATAGCATAAATTTACTCTTAAAGTATATAATTTAGTGATTTTGAATATATTTTCAGTTATGCAACCATCACCACTAATTCCAGAACACTTTCATCATATCATTCCGATAAGAAACCCCATACTCATTAACAGTCACTCCCCAGCGCCCCCCTCCCACCCCCCCCCCCGTAGCCCCAGATAACCACTAATCTACTTTCTGTCTCTATGAATTTGCCTATTCTGGACATTTCATATAAATAGAAACATGTAACATATAGCTTTTGGGTTTGGCTTCTTAAACTTAACATTTATTTGCAGGGTTCATCCATGTTGTAGTGTGTATCAGTACTTTGTTCCTTTTTATAGCTGAATAATATTCCACTGTAATGGATAAAACCACATTTCGTTTATCCATTCATACATTGATGGGCATTTTGGATTGTTTCCACTTCTTGGCTTTTAAGAATAATGCTGCTAAGACATTCATGAACAAGTGTTTGCGTAAACACATCTGTTCATTTCTCTTGGGTGTACGTCTAGGAGTAGAACTTCTTGGCTATACAGTAACTCTATGATTACTTTTTTGAGGAACTCATATACTTTTCCAAAGTGGCTGTAATATTTTACATTCCCATTATGAGGGTTCTAATTTCTCCATATCCTTACTGACTGTTGTTATTGTCATCTCATATATATAGTAAGTGGTAGCTCATGGTTTTAATTTGCATTTCCCTAATGGCTAATAATGTTGAGCATCTTTTCATATCCTTACCTGCCATTTGTATATCTTCTTTGCAGAAAGGTCTATTCAAATAATTTGCCCTTTTTAAAATTGGGTTATGTGTCTTTTTATTGTTGGTCTTTATAAGAGACCTTTACTTATATCTGATAAGTGATACTAGTCCTTTATGTGGTATATATTTGTAAATATTTTCTCCCATTATGTGGCTTGTCTTTTTCACTTTCTTGATAGTGTCCTTTGAAGCACATATGTTTTTCATTTGATAGTCATCTATATATATATATATATTTTTTTTTTTAATTTATTTTTGTCTGCGTCAGGTCTTAGTTGCGGAACATGGCATCTTTCATTGTGGTGTGAGGGCTCTTCGTTGCGGCACTCGGGCTTCTCTCTAGTTGTGGTGCGCCGGCTCCAGAGCACACAGGCTCAGTAGTTGCGGCGCACGGGCCTAGTTCCCCGCACCCCCCCCCCCCCCCCCC
>NW_006793764.1:1789897-1801454 GCF_000442215.2 Lipotes vexillifer
CACAAGAGGGAGGGCCCGGGAAAGTTCAAAAAAAAAAAAAAAAAAAAAGTGATGTATGACCATTATAAGAAAAAAATTTTGGAAAAATATAAAAAAGAATAAAGAAAAATAACAATTGCTTATGGCTCCATCACCTAGATATAGCCACTGTTAAGATTACAGCAAATTTCCTTCAGGCACTTTTTAACACACATTATTTATTTATTTGATATCACCCCCAATAGCATCATGTGGCCCAGTGCTCCACACTTGTGGTCATATCGAGGACTGTCTTACTGGCAGCATCCCCATGTTCAGAACCTTTTCCTCTCCCTCCTTTCCGGTCAAAACCAATCTGTCCTGTGCCCATTCCCTCAGGATTCAGTTAAGGTAATCTAGTACATTAATAATGAACATGACCATAAGTTATACACACTTTGCAGTTAAAGAGTATCTGCACTGGTATATTCTACCAGACCATTTGCATTGCGGCCCTTCGTGTAATGCAATTACTCATCTGTGATATACTAAAAATTGTGTGCAAACACCAGCAGCCAACTCTTTCACCTCCCTGAGCCTCAAGCGCCTTGTCTGTAAAATGGAAGCAATACCTACTGTGCCTTCTTCATCAAGTGACAGTAAGGATCAAACCTCACAGAGTGAGTTGGACAAGAATGGGCCTTGGATATACTGCAGGTAAGAATCTGGCATCTTGAGAGTGTCCCATACACTCAGGCCCAATAAGGTACATGGTAGCAAGGAGAGAAATCAGGAGAGAGCAAGGCAGACACAGGCAGGAGGCCACCAAAGTTGTACCAGACCTTTGGGACAGGTAACATTGGGGCAGGCCCTGGAAGCAATTTCCTTCCTAATACTCTTCTACTCTTCATCTCCTCCACCCCCCACATTTTTGTTTGTTTCTTTGTTTACAATGGATGTATACCATAGTTATCATTGAGATTTTAAGTTTTGTCATTCTCAAATCTTTTACAGAGATGTGAGGGAAGGGGTTTCAGCTGTCTTCATGCCAGAGTGTTAAAGGGAAGTCAAAGTGGCAAGAATGTGTATGTGTGTGTAAGAGAGAGAGAGTGTGGGTGCAAACCTGAGCACAGCACAGGGGAGTCTCCATCAAAGGGAAGGTGAACGGGGCGGGGGGGGTGGGCAGGGGGATTGTGCAGTTGAGACAGCTGGATCCATCACCTGCAGATCCTTTTCCAGTGCCAACCTTGGAAGTTTATTAAGGGAAGCCGTGTGTTCCCTCACCCTTGCCCAAGGTCTTACTACCGCTAAGGAATCTTCTTTTTAAGGAACATTTATTAATATTACAAAATGCTAGTCTATGACTCACAGTCTGGAAGACTTACCTTCTGCCAGTGGCTCTGTGGTTTCCTCTTCCAAAAGAGAGCTTCAGCTTCCCTGGTTGGAGAAATCTAAGATAGAGAAGCAGAAGGGAATGGCCCATAGGGCCAGCTCTGCTACTTTCTATATCCCAAAGCTCATAACTCACATTTCACTAGCTGGTTTGCCATTTAGTTAGAAGCATCACAAAGCTTAGGAAATGAATGTAAAATAATCTAGTTGCTGACTGTTGTCAGAAAACACGTAAGATAATGATTACCTAAATCTAGAAAAAAAGAAGGCCTAATTTATTTCAATCTATAGCCCCACACTTCTGGTTCCTGGAAACGATTGTTTGAAAGGTAAAGGACTCAGCAATTCATTTGCTTTAGTTATTTAACAAAGTAAGTTAGGGTTCAGTTTGCATTAGGCTGAAACCCTGTGTGAATATGTTTTATATGCTGCTGAAGGACTTAACCCTAGTTCAGGAAATTTAAGCTAAGAGTAATCTTTATTCATAATTATAATCTTCATTACATCATTGTTACTCTTATAAAATATTTATAGAGCATTTAAAGGTGTATGACATTCTCCTAGGATGCTAAGTGGAGGGATTATGTGTACAAGCCTATCCCTGCAGACCCACTATATTTAGAACATTTATTCATTTAACAAATACTTATTGAGGGTCTACTGTGTCCAAAGCATTCAGTTAATTTTTATAAAGGACACCAAGATGAAGAATCCCGAGAAACCACCTGACCTTTAGGGGAGTTAATACATACACTAAATTAACTGTAATATAATAGACTTTGACTTGAAAGATGTAAATATTAATAAGTATTATTATAATTATTATAATACTTATAAAAATAGGCTTAGTTATATAATATTTATAATAATATAAGCATTATTATAATTAACAATATAATTTTAGTAATTGATAGCACTTATTGAGAACTTGCTTCTCCTGTGAGGTAGACATGATTATATATCCACAGTTTGGAGCAATGAAGATGGAGCTTTAAAGAGGTTCAAATATCTGCAGAAAGCCACAGTGCTAAGTGGTGGAGGTAGGATGCAAACCCAGGTTGCAGGAGTGCAGAGCCAGAACTCAGCACTGATCGTTCCAGCTGGGACAGCATGTGCATTACATTGTTTTGTTTTGCTTTTGCAACCATGTTAGCGATAACTTTGAGCTGAGTCATTGTCACTGAAGCTTTTTCTCCTTTGGCAAGGAAACCCCGACCCAGTGACCTTTCGACCTTGACCTCATAGCACCATTCTCTAATCCAGGAGTTTTCAAACAACTGAGCTGTCTTTTGAGCCTTGGAGCCTTTTCATCAAACTTTTAACGGAAGATAAAAACGAAGTTTCTCTTAGTGAAGCTGACAGGGAGGGGAGTCTTCCGTGGGTGGCAGGGGCACTGAGTGGGGAGGAGGGGAAAGGAAGGAGGCTGCCCCACATTCAGTTGAGGATGATCACAGCTGAAACTTAATAAGGAACGCTGATGTCAACACAACCTCAGTCTTGTCTTTAAAGAAGTGTTAATTCCCCCTCCCTGCCACTGGCAGGGCTGCACCTAAAACCTCATCGGGGAAAAAAATAAAACAACCTCATCAGGTTCATGCCCATCAATCTAGTTGATGGGCATGAGCCTGATGAGGGTTTTAGAATTAGTCATGTTTAATGTTCCTTAATGTATTAAGTGCAGCTCCCTTCAATCACAAATTATTTTTTAAATGTTAAAGATGGCTCGCTTACCTGGTGGTCCTCAAAACCCTGTAAGGAACATGAGTAAAGTCAGAGCTTGAGCACCAGAACCAACCAAGCTGGAGAGATGATGGCTCCTCTCTTACAGGATCTGGTTACGTAAGAGCCTTTTAATGAATGCTATGTTCAAAAGAAGACTTGGTACATATATCGTCGTGCTGGATTTCAGCAAAGAAGGGCTCAATCAACTTCTTTCTTCCAGTCACAATTGTAGACCCTGACAAAGCACAGCCAAAGGAGGGGAGGAGAATGGTGAAATGGGAGCAGATAGACACACAGTCCGGGGACAGTGGCTTTCGTTCAGGGCCACCCTCTCTGAAACTCTGCTTTGAGACTTGGAGCAAAAGTTTTATTGTCTACTGTCATTCCTATATTTCAGCACATGATCTCCCTACACATACCACCTGCACCCTTGTTGTGAGGAGTGCAGGGCAAGATGAATGGGAATGAATAGAAAATGAATGACATCGCACTAAAACACCAGTCAGTTCCTGGTGAGGGGCTGGTAGTAATCACAGATGCTCAAGAAAATGTTAACAGCAGGAAACACCGAATTCTAGAAAACTATTATTACTATTATCTTCATAAACAGGCTGACTCAGCTCCTTTGTACTCACCATCACAGACCAGCCTAAAGGGCAGCTCACTTATTTAGCCAAGGTTTGTGTCCAATATCTGCCTGTAGTCTGTGTGTACCTTAGGAGGGCTTGCTCCCTCTGTGTTGTCTTTGATGTATCTAAGAGCAGGGACTTAGTCTGTTTAACTCTCAGTACACTGCCCAGCTAATTGGCACTATTTTTATTGTGCCAGCTATTATTTTGTTATTATTTTAAACACAAAGTAACTCGAATGTCCTGCAACAGGGCATGTTTGAGATGATGTGACAAAGCCACAGGGAGGAATGCTATATAGCCAGTAAAAATGCCAAGAATGTTGCAATCTGTTGGTACATGTTAAATGATTCTAAGGGGGAAAATCAAATACAAAGAGGAGTGTATGCACTGATAACAAGTATGTAAAAAATAACTGAATAAATGCTTATAAACTACCAAGGATCAATGGTGATCTTTAAAGACCAAAGGTGATAGAAAAATGATAGAAATTGGATTAGATCCAATATATTCTATATTTTCAAAAGTTAATTAAAACATATACATATGCATATATGTATATAAATTTTAATTAACTGTTGAATATACACACACACATAGAGTGTTAGTTATTTGTTGCTGCATAAGCAAATTACCCCAAAACTTAGAAGCTTGAGAGTATAAAAGTTTATCATCTCACAGAGTTTCTGAGGGTCAGTAATCTGGGATCTGCTTAGCTGGATGGTTCTGACTCAGGGTATCTCATGAAGTTAGAGTCAAAATGCTAGTGAGAGCTCTCGTCATCTGAAGGTTTGACCAGGGCTGGTGGGTCCACTTCCAAGAAGGGTCTGACTCTTATGGTTGTTGGCAAAAGGCCTCAGTTCCTTGTCATGTGGACCTCATAGGGGGTGCCTCTCCATAGGGGGCCTCTCCACAGTGCTACTCATGACATAGCAGCTGGTTCCCCAGAACAAGTGATGATTGAGAGAGAGAGAGAAAGAGAGAGAATGATCAAGATCACAGCTGCAATGTGTTTTATAACCTGTTCTCAAAGCTGGCATGCCATCACTTCTGCCATATTCTTTGGCCCCACAGACCAACCCTGGTACAATGTGAGAGGGGACGATTCAAGGGTGTAAATACTCAGAGACAGGGATCATTGGGGATCATCTTGGAGGCTGGCTGTCACAACGATTCATAACAATAATAAGACATTTTTGTGCAAGAGCATGTTTGGGTTATTAAATATACATTTCAAATGTACACTGAAATAGATATTTTGAAATGCTTAATCCTCCTAATTATACTTTTCAAGAAATAATCATGATATTTATTTAGTACATTTTATGTGCCAAGCTCTGTGCTAAGCATTTTATGTGGACCGTCTCCTATAACCCTCACAACTCAAAAGTAGCCACTTTTAGTTGCCTCATTTTGCAGAGATGGAACGTGAAGCACAGAGAGGTTAAGTAACTTGCCCTAGGGCACACATCTAGCAAGTAAGGAAACCAGAATATAAACTCAGATCTATCAGTTAAAGCACATACATCACCACCAAGTTATACTGATTTTCTCCAGTCACAGTTTTGTGAAATAAATCCTAACCTACCCATGCTTTACAAGAACCATCATCCCAGGTAAGCAGTTTAGGATTTCCCTGCAGTCACAGAGTAGATAAACTAAGACTCAGAATTGGAAGTTGGGTTCATGGAGCCCTTAATCATGATTAAGACGATAATAGTTACGTAGTCCTCTTCCCTCCTCCTCCCCTTTTCCCTCTCTCCACTCCAGCCACACTGGCCTCCTGGCCCATTCTTGGAGCACTCCAGGCATACTCCCCCTTCAGGTCCTTTGTGCTTGACGTTCCTCTTTTCATCCCTGGAGCACTGTGGCTCCTGCCATCACCTCCTTTCCTCAAATGTCACCTTCCCAGAGAGGCCCACTGTTACCATGCTGTTTAAATTGCCACTCCACCCCTATCGCTTAGTCCCATCTTCCTGCCCGTTCTCCTTTTCCTACAGCACTTATCACCATCTACAGCCTACAGAATTCACTTATGGAGCAAGCTTATATTTCTCTCCCGACCCCAGAATACAAGCTCCTCAAAGGCAAGGATTGGGGTCTATTATGTTCACTGACCCCTGCTTTGTTCAGTGAGGATTCCTAGCACAACAGTATCTGGTACCTAGCATATGCTCAATAATAAATATGTGTTGGATAAACGATGAAATAACAATTGGCAGACTTAAAGTGTGTAGTTGATATCAGAGTAGCTCAGTTGAAAATGTAACAGTCAATTTACTTTCCAGCCATATCTCTTTAAATTTAATTTTGAAATTATCTACAGATTTTGTCCAGATAGATGTTTCTAGAGAAAACTGCTTTCTTTGAATGGACATTTTACTTTTATTGCCATGTGTGTTTAATTTTTAACCAGAGGAGATATGTTAGAAGTTTCTGGAAACAAAAAAGTTCTAGAAACAGAAGATGCTTTTAACTTAGAAGACAGATAAGCTAGGTTAGGACTGAAGTATTTCCACTGCCCAAGTAATAGCCTATCCTTCTGTCTAGTGACCCTATAAAACCTGAGCAAATATTTACCTTTGATGTTAGAAAAAGTCAGCTAAGCAAATGACATTTCATAATGAATGAAATGAAAGAACTTCCTTCCTTTATTTATTCTGGATAATCTATTAATTTTTAGTATGTTTTGCTCCCCCAGACATAGAGGTATTGTTTGATAGAAGGTCAGCACTTATTCTAACTTTTCCCAGGTCTACCTAGAACTATTTTTTTTAATTCAGTATTAGTTGAATGAATGATTTTTAAAATTTATTTATTTATTTTGGCTGCATTGGGTCTTCATTGCTGTGCGCAGGCTTTCTCTAGCTGTGGCGAGCGGGGGCTACTCTTCGTTGAGTTGCACGGGCTTCTCATCGCGGTGGCTTCTCTTGTTGCACAGCACGAGCTCCAGGCGCACAGGCTTCAGTAGTTGCAGCACACAGCCTCAGTAGTTGTGGCACGCGAGCTCAGTAGTTGTGGCTCGTGGGCTCTAGGGCACAGGCTCAGTAGTTGTGGCGCACGGGCTTACTTGCTCCGGGGCATGTGGCATCTTCCTGGACCAGGGATCGAACCTATATCCCCTGCATTGGCAGGTGGATTCTTAACCACTGCGCCACCAAGGAAGTCCTAGAACTATGAACTATAATCTTGGTCATTTCAGAATGCCTATTTACTAGTTGACAGTATATTCAATAAAGGTCTCATTGATCCTGAGTTTTGTTTCTTCAAACCAACTAAACCTATCAACTATAGTAATAACAGCTAAACTTTATTAGATACTCGCCAAGTGCCAGCCATCATGCCTATATGATCTCTAACACTTGCAGCAACTCTACAGGAGAGATACTATAGTTATAAAGCCCAGTGAAGTTAAGCAATTTGTTAAGATCGCACAATCAGGGCAAAAACTCAAACCAAGATTATCTGCCTGATTCCCGAATCTGGGCCAGTTTCAAGGTGCCACTCTCTTGCCCTAACCATGAGCCTAAGTTGTAACAACCAAATATTGCAGGGCGTACACTTACACTAAAATTGTTTTCATGTTTATCTGAAATTCAGATGTAATTGGATGTCTTGTATTTTTATTTGCTAAATAAGGCAACCATGTGGGAGGAACCTTGGGGATTGTTGAGTTTCGTGGTTCGTAGCCAGGAGTGCTTGACAAAATGATCTGGAGGGCTTTTTCAATATATATACACAGGTTCTACCCCATCCTGCAAGGATTCTAGAGTGGACCCAGGCCTGTGAATTTTCAAAAAGTTTTATTTGTTCAATAAAAATGTATTGATTGAGTACCTACCCTGTGCCTATGACATTTTTAAGTTTTGGAAACACAGCAAGAAACAAAACAAAAACCAAAAGCTCCACCTTTGGGGATCTTCCCAGGTGACTCCACAACTCATCCCAGTTAGGAAACAATGGGTCAAGTACCTTCATTTTACAGATTAGGGGAACAGAGGCCCAGAATGGTGCCACAGTGGTTCAAGATCACTGACAGAGGAGGGACTAGGGGATCAAGCCTCCTAACTCCCAGTCTAGTACTTTTTAAAAAATATCTCTCTGCTGCCCATATGTCCTCAATTTTCCAGAATACTCCCTTGTCAGTATTCTGTTATCCCTAAAATTACAATCTTCAAAAAGTAAAATATGGTCCCAGAAGCTACATCATCCTTAAAATAATACACTTAATACTGCTTGAGGCTCTCACTTGAAACCATAACACCAAGATGATAGATGTCAACAGACAGCAGTAATAGAGAACCCTGACCCCAACTGAAAGTGGCTGTGCTTATTGGTGCTTCGCTGGACACTGTGTGCAGCATTTTTCCTAGGCATCCTCCCAATAATCCTGGGAATGAGACAGGAAAGATGTTATCATAACTGTTCACATATCCAAGTTCAAACAACTCATAAGGGGCCAGAAGCAGGGCTCAAATGCAGGTTTTTCTCTCTACAAGTAAGAATAAAATAATCTGAGGGTGAATGACAACTTGAGCTTGTTTCATTTCTTCCTCTTCCAGCACAAATGGGTAGCAAAGGCGGAAGAAGCCTGCTGTTACTGGTGAGGCACTAACCTCCTTCCCTGCTCCAAAGCCTCTCTCCCCCCAGGAGCACTGCCCTCCTCTCCTGTCAGGGTCCACATGCCTACTACATTGGACAGTGTGAGCGCAGACCACTGATGGCAGAAAAAAAGCTCAACCAAAATGCACACAAGTTACCCAGACACTGTGCCCAAGAGTGCCCCCATACTTGTAGGCGTTCGTGAAGCAGAATGACTAGTTTAGTATTGAGTTCATAGGGAGTTAGTGGCCACACTGGACCATTTCCTTATAAGATGACTATGAAATCATGTTGGGCCACAGAAGAAGAAACCTAGAGATGAGAGCTTAGGAAAGTGGGGCCTAGGTTTGATGGGGAAGATGTTGATTTCTTGTGAAATCTGCATGAATCCCCCAGGCAGGCACACCCTTTATTAGGGAATAAAATGCAAATTCCACAAGAATTAGAAAAATAAAACTACTGACATCTGTGCCCCGAGCCTCATGTTGGTACCAGGCTGCCTTCTGCAATGAGGGATCACTAGCTGAGGGTTTAGAAGCCTGACCCTAACCCACCTCCATCATCTGAAGACTGATCAGACTTGCCCAGGATAATTGCCCAGGTTCCACCGTCAGTTCCTCCTATCCTCACTCCCACCCTCAAACCAAGATCATGGGCTTCCCAGGGCCACCAGGGAAGCCCCTGCATTTTATTTTTATAACAAATAAAATATAAGTTAAAAAAAGGCAGTGCCTCTGCATGAGAAACCAATGTAACTCTGATTAAAAGCTGATGTTAGGTTAATTTTAATTTACAAGAGACAGTATAGTGCACTGGTTAAGAGCATGGCTTCTGTCACCAGTGTGGCTGCGTTCAAATCCTGCTTCTGCTACTCACTCACAAGCTGTATGGCCTTGAACAAGTTAATTAACCTCTTTAGACCTCAGTTTCCTCATCTATAAAATGGGAATAATAAGAGTACCTACCCACAGGGTGCTTGTGAAGATTAAGTGACTTATTAGTTGCACAACACTTAGAATACATGTTAAACATCTTACATAAGGTAATGCAGGGCTTCCCTGGTGGCGCAGTGGTTGAGAGTTTGCCTGCTGATGCAGGGGACACAGGTTCGTGCCCTGGTCCGGGAAGATCCCACATGTCGCGGAGCAGCTGGGCCCGTGAGCCATGGCCGCTAGGCCTGCACATCCGGAGCCTGTGCTCCGCAGCGGAAGAGGCCACAGCAGTGAGAGGCCCGCGTACCGCAAAAAAAAAAAAAGGTAATGCGATGATGATGATGATGATGATGATGATGATGGTGATGATTTGAGGAAGAAAGACAGGATCAAATTCAGGGTTACACAGAGTCAAGGACTTGTTCAGGTTCTGGTATGTATCCTGGTTGAGCAATTTACCTTTGCAGGCCTCAATCTTCATCTGCAAAATGGCTCTTTGGTCATAGGTAAAACAATTCTGGAATTTCAACAGATCGGAGGATGGCCCTGCCTATCTGAATATCCACTTAATAAAGGTTTCAACTTTAGTCATTAGAGTCTGGTCAGTAATTTTTGGAGTCAGTTGAGTCTTCCCATTGCAACAGATGGAAAACCCCAAGTCAAACTGGCTTAAGACAAAAGGGAACTTGTTGGCTCACGTGACTGAAAAGTCCAGGAGAAGGACTGACTTCAAGTTTGCCTTGATCAGTTTCAACCAGGGACCTCAGGACCCAGTCTCTCACCATCCCTTAGCTCTCCCTTCTGCAGTGATTGCTTTACTCTCAGGTTCTTTGTGATGTGGCACCTTGTAGCTCCAGGCTCTGGTCATCATTACGGCAAACAGGCCCAGCCCAGAGGAATGTGGGAACCTCTACCAACACCTCAGATGAAGTCTCCTTATGATTGCAGATGGGCATGAGATATTTTGGGGATGATGGAAATGTTCTAAAACTTGATTGTTGTGATGGTTACTCTGTAAGTTTACTAAAAATCATGGAATTATACTCTTCAAACGGTGAATTTTATGGTATGTAAGTTATACTTCAATAAAGTCAATATTAATATAAACAGATTTTCCTTGTATCTCTCTGGCTCTGATAGGGTCACATGCCCATTTCTGAACCTATCACCAGGTCAGAGGAATGTGATGCTCAGGGTGGCCTGCCCTAATACCACACCCACACCCTGGAGATAGGGATAAAGTCAGTTTCATCCAAAGCACAGGGACTGAGAGTATGGAGAGAATGGTTTCCCAGTTGAAAACTGGGTTAATGGCTTTTGTTCCCTAAGGCCCAAGGACCAAAGCTGATCTAGGAGCCGTCCATGCTTTCAGGGCCTCTCTGAACTCAAACTTGGGCCTGTCATGAACCAAACCACAGATACATGCCTGTCTTGTGAGGCCTAACTTTTGTTTTCCTTGGCTTTTCCATGGCAAATGCCAAGGTGGGGTGAACCACACATGCTAGATTCTCATTCTTGGAAACAAGAGATGTCCCCAGTTAAACCCAGAAAGTCCTTCTCTCGAGGCTCAAACACATCCATCATTTCCTGCCATGTTGACCAAGCTTGGGTGCTGCCCAGCACTCACGGGGGGCCCACTGCAAAGCCGGAGATGTGGGAGGAGTCCTGTATCACTTCTCTGTGCCCCACTCGGTGAGCCACCTGCCCCATGCTCCCTGGGAACAACCAGAAACAAACCCTCCACTTCTTTTTTTGTGTGTGTCATTTTATACCCTTTATCTCACCTCTCACTATCTCTTTCAGACTTCATTCTCAGTGCTTGTGACTGTAGGTCCAAAGGAGGGATGAGGTAATGGATTAGAATGAACTGGATGGCTCTAGTTTAAGTGATCTTCCAGGGCACAGGGGCAGATAGTGCTTGAGGCTCTTCTTACTTTGTTGGAAGAACGGCAAAATCAAACAAAAGCCGACACATCCGGAGCGTTTACTCAGGGCGGAGGCACTGAGCTGAGTGCTGGCTCTACATCCATTGTTCTTTTAATCCTCACAACGACCTCAAAGGGAAGATCATTTTAGCCACATTTAGATGTGAGCAAACTGGCTCAGAGGAGTGAATTTAGGCCTCACAGGTAGTCGGAGGAGTGCTGGGCTTGGAGTAGGGGCTGTCTGTAAGGCGGGCATTTTTAACCACTAGCTGCCTGTCTGCTTCTAACCAGTCTGGCTGTGGTCTGCAGTCCCCTTCACTGTCACGGCCAGTGTCCTTGAAACCCTTGGAAGGGGAAGTGGCTGCTGGCAGCTCACCTGTACAGAAGCGGCGGGGGG
>NW_006793764.1:1801517-1805874 GCF_000442215.2 Lipotes vexillifer
GGGGAGCGCTGCGGCGCCCGCCCCCCGTGAGGGGGGGGGGGGGGGGGGGGGGGGAGCCCCTAGGGGTGCAAACTGACAGCCCACCAGCTGCAAATGGGCACAGATGGATCTGTTTGGCCAACAGCATATTGTTAGTGTTGTTGTTTTAATGAATTCGATGACCTTCATGGGGCAGGTCCAATTCACACCTGATTTCAGCACTCCTTACAGCGGTAAACCAGTTACTTCACACCTATAGGTTAGCTGTCTGGCCCTGAAAGGCATTTGCCTTTACACCTTGGAAAGAGCTAGCAAGTTGTCAGAAATGCCTGCCCAGGCCCCTCTTCTACCCTGTGGTGTTAGCAGGTCTGAGTGGAAAGCAGGAAGAATACCTTTTCTGTTTGCATGAGAAACTATAAACTTCAGTCTCGCTTTTAAGGGTTGGACCAGGGACCTAAACTTCTTTGCGTACCACTTTTTCCATTTAACCTAATCCTGTATCAATCCTATAAAGTACAGACTTCTGTAATCCCCATTTTACTGGTGAGAAAACTAAGGTTCACCCAGGTGCCATAACTGATCCATGGTGACAGAAATCAGGTCCAAGCCCTCAATCTCATTCACTGCCTGTGTTCTCAACCCTCCCAGCACATTAGGATCACCTGGGGGGAATCTTGTAGGCTACCAATGTCTGATTCAAACCCAAACCAATTAAATCTGAATCTCTAGGGGCTGCGGCTGAGGCCTCAGTGGTGGTTGGATTTTTTTAAGTGCCCCACGTGATTCTAATGTGGTGAGAAGGCGGCATGATTTGGAGAGCAGGTGATACAAGTTCCCACATCAAATGGGTGCTTTGTTTGGGAAGTGGGGGGGTGCTTCTATCAAACGACAGGCCTGGCAGCTGCCTCTGGCAGTGGACTGTGTGTTGACACATCCACAGGACTGGTACAGGAACAGGAAGTTGTATTGTGTAATGGTTAACAGTCGTAGTCAGTTTCTGGAGACAGAAGTCTTGGGTTGGAATCTGTGCCCCTCATTGACTGGATGACTTTGGGCATGTTGTTTTACTCCTATGAGGCTCATTCTACTCATCACTGAAGAGGGGATAATAAAGGACTCCACCTTAGAGGTTGTTGTGAGGAAGCAAGTGTCAGCGTGCATCTACTGAGCTCAGCACAGATTTTGGCACCTTGCGGGCAATTAGTCATTGTTAGTTACTGATGGCAAAGAATACAGCCCCAAGCGCATGCTATAAATACTAAGTAGTTTCAAAGACAAATTTAAATTCTCAGAAGGATTTCTGCCTCCTCACCTCTGATTGTCAAGATTTTAGACTTATCCTTTGAACTCATTTGCCTTGGTGTAGCATCAGGGGGAACTGTCCTACAGGTGGCCGATTAGCCGTCTGTTGACAGTCTGCAAACAGGCAGTCGGGCTGGGGTGTTGAACAGGTAATAGAAGGAGAGCTCTAAGGGCTCTGACTGCAGGTGGTGGGGCCCAGCTAGGGGAACTGGGGCCCCAGGAAAAACCTTCAGCTCTCAGGAAGGAGGAGCAGGACCCAGTCTCAGAACGGAATAGGGGTCTTTTTCTAGGATCCAAGGACCTCCCTTCTACACCCCAAGCCCGGTTGCCTTTTGGCTTTTTTTTGGTGGTGGTGGGGTACCGTTCTCACCACCTAACAACTCTACTTTCCATTATCTCAATGTAGTTTATCCTTGTAGGCCCAAATCAAGCCTTGGCTATTCTGTGCCTCTTGGAGGACCAATCTAGATGAAAGTTAGCAACACTTCCCCCGAGTGGCTATAGGATTTTATGTAATTTTGCCTGGAATTGTTAGTTGCCTTTGTATGAGCATATCTTGTTTTAAAATATTTTTGAGTTCTAAAGGTTGGAGACTATGTTTTATACTACTAGGCAACCCCGCCTCCTCTTACCACAAAGGTTAACACACGTTTTTGGCTCTTAATAGACAAAAGGGCATTCTTTCCACATAAAACAAAACCCAGAAGTCAAAGAAGGCTCAAAGATCTTTTAGTCCAGGAGTAGCAACCTGTCCTCGTAACCCACAGGCTAAACCCTACAGATATGTGTTATTTGGCCAGGCCAATGCTTTAACATTTCACACAATTTATCAGCCCGATCCTTAAAGGCATGTGAGCCTGTGACCCCTAATCTGAGCCCAGATCCCCAAATTCTTGGACCTTCTTGCCCACAACATCCCTAATATGTAGCCCTCCTGCCTATGCTTCCAGAATTCTTCCTGAATAAAAATCATCACTAGAGTAGCCACCTGAAATTAACCTGCTACAAATTAACTACTTTAAATCCTTTTGATAGCTCACTGTTTACTGCTGAATGCTTTTCCCATTGCCAAGCATTCCATCACCAGACTGATATAGCCTTTTAGATACATTTTCCAGCTTGTTTTTCAGGAAGATGACAGGTAACTTAGAACTATATTTAACTTTGCTCTGCAACCCTGGTCACCTTAAAATGACCTTGGCGAATATCCCTCTTCACTCTTGCAGAATACTGGCTTTGTGTGTCCGTCCAAACTCTTGTACTTAAGAGTGAACTTTCTCAATAATCGTACGTCTAGCTCATGATTGTGCGTGAGCTGAAAGTCTAGGCTGCACCAGCACCCCAGAGGCTGCAATCTGAGGATGGGATAGATCTAAGTAGATCTTACCTCCTGTGGCCCCGTTAGGCCAAGAGGTTTTCAAGGCCTCATGCTGCACAGAGGTTAGCTCCTGCCTGAATGCACAGGAATGCAACCCCAGCAATTATTTACCAGATGGAATGTGCTTTTTTCTGTAGCTCTCTGTCTTAAGGGAACTCTGTCAAAATTTTTGATTCTAGTTTTTGACAGAGTGGATTGTAGACCTGTTATAACCTGATGAGCAGGAAGAAATTCCATATTTTTCTGTTTTCAGGAAAAATAATTTCTACATGAAGGGCCATCTGGAGAACTAGGTGTATAATAAATCACTGTTAACACCAATTATACTTACTGGAAGCCCAGTTATTTTCTTGCAAGTAGAGACAGGAGGACATGGTATTGGCTTCTGAAAACAATGTCGTCATGAACTTCCTTGTGGGAGAGCCAAAGGTCAGGAAGAAAAGAGTTGCCACTCTAGGGGAAACGGAAGACTATTAGAATTTTTCCTTTTTCCTTCAACTGTAGTCACCACAAAAATCTAATATGGTCTCATCCTGTGTAGCTTTCCTTACATACTTTTAGAAAGCACTGTCCTTTGCAATTTGTACTGATCCATTGATCTTAATCAGGACGCAAGCTTTCAAGTCAGTATCACTTAGTAGCTGAATCACCTTAAGCCTCTCCTTCCCACTTGGAAAATGTGGCCAATGGAAATGTATTTGTGTGTCTAGCCTCCTGGCACACATGAATTCCATTCTCTTGCAAGCAAAAAATCCCAAAGAAAAGGGCGTCTACACGCAAATGATTTTAACTAGCGAGATTTCAAACGGGAAAATAATTAGAAACAATCTAAATGTTAAAACAATAGGCTGTTTAAATTATTTATGTGTTGGAGATAATAATTACCCTTCTTCTATGAACAGATTCTACCTTCTCCCTTTTCCCCACTAAAGGAATGGAAAATCAAACTCAGAAAGGGCCTCTGTGTCCCTTCTTTTTCATCACAGTGGTTGGTCCACAATGCACACATGATCTAATCCAGGTCAAAGGTTTTCCCTGAGATTTTTCTGTTGAAAAGACTTTGTCCTCCCTTTCTGGCGGAGAGTTGTATGATTGAGTCACACATTTGCAGGTGGCATGGCCCCCATCACGTGGAGAAGTCTGGAAGGAGAAGGAACAGCGGAGAACTCTGGTGACATCAAGCCCCTGGCCCCTAACACTTAAGTCCTCAGGGCTGCCTGGTTCTTGCAGTTCAGTGAGCAATCCCAGTATTTTCTCATTAAAATTTCCTTTTCCTTATGCTAGTTGGAGTTGGCTTCCTGTTATTTGCAACTGCAAGCGTTTTAACTAACAGCTTATGCATTCATTAACGTTGAGGATTAGGAGGACCACACAGCAGCATGGAAAGTGATTGTGCTGAATTTTACAAACAGCACCATATAAAATTATATGAATGATATCACTACAGTTATTTAATCATTCACGTGCAAAATAAGTGGAAAAGAAGTACCTTAAAAATGTAATGGGGGCTCCCCTGGTGGCGCAGTGGTTGAGAGTCCGCCTGCCGATGCAGGGGACACGGGGTCGTGCCCCGGTCCGGGAAGATCCCACATGCCGCAGAGCGGCTGGGCCCGTGAGCCATGGCGGCTGAGCCTGCGCGTCCGGAGCCTGTGCTCAGCAACGGGAGAGGCCACAACAGTGAGAGGCCTGCGTACCGCA
>NW_006793764.1:1805914-1808660 GCF_000442215.2 Lipotes vexillifer
AAAAAAAAAAAAAAAAAAAAAAAAAAAAAGATGTAATGAATGTTTAGCATGGTAGAGTTACAGGTGATTTTTTTTCCCCTCCATATAATGGGGTAAAAAATTTATCAAACTACATTCAGTATGCAAAGTTAAATGTGGCTTATTGTTTTTCTACAACTGACCAAATCTTCCTCATCAACTTCCTTCATACTGACCATTAACTGTATCTTAATCTCTTTGGAGAGGAAAAAGGTTTTAGTTTAAAAGAGTTGCTTTGTTTTTGTTTTTGTTTTAAGGTGAATGGCTAATCTTGTATTGTTTCCTGCCCTCCTTTCCAATATGGTGCCTTGGTTCATTGCAGAGGCAGGTGCTTGAGGCAACAGGAGAGAGTGAGCTTTAGATTTGTACACCTGTTATCAGGGTTGGTGTCGGGGGCTGAATATTTGTGCCCCCTACCCCAAATTCATAGGTTGAAGACCTAACTCCCACAATGTGATGGTACGTGACATGGAGCCTTTGAAAGGTAATTAGGGTTAGCTGAGGTCACACGGGTGTGGCTAATCCCACCAATCATGGGATTAGTGGCCTTCTAAGAAAAAGAAGAGAGAACTCATTCACTCTCTCTCTGCATGTACAAAAACAAGGAAAGGCCATGTGAATACACAGCGAGAAGTTTGCTATCTACAAGCCCGGAAGAGAGCTCTCACCAAGAATCCAATCAGCTGGTTCTTCCCAACTCTAGAACTGTGAGAAAATAAATATCTGCTGTGCAAGCCACCCAGTCTGTGATCTTTTGTTATGGCAGCCTGAGCTAAGACTGGTAGTGCTGATGTTTTTAGCAATGTCTCCGGGTACCTGGCTGGTTGCACTACTGACCTCTGTGCTTGGAGAAGCTGTGGCTCTTTCTAGCTCAGTCCGAGCTGGAGGGTCTTCCCTTGTGACTTGCTCCCAGCTGCAGACAGAAAAACGTTGCCTGTCATTTCAGTAAACAAAGAATGTTGCCTGCTATTCCAGTGAACAACACATGTTTCCAGGCCATCAAGTCATCAGCCACTTCAGCCGCCCTGACCGTGCACCCTGGGGGGAATTCAGGATGGAGAAAAACAGGATACTGGCTCTAGATAGTTAAGATGCATATCTAAGGAAAAATTTCATGAGCCCAGACTCTTCCATCTTCCCCTAGAAAAGCACTAACATCATTAACGTGAGACGTCATTTTTTTTTGTGATCAGCAGTAATCTTTTAATGTTCAAGTACACGTTTTTTTTGTTTTTTTTCAGCAAAAACTCCTATATATCCTGGCTCCTCCCTTACCTCTTCAGAGTAGTTCTTCAGAGCTATCTGAGAGGCTATCTCCTGGGCTATAGTCCTCAGTAAGGTCCCTGAATAAAGCATAACTTGCAACTTTTAGGATGTGTGTTTTTCTTCAGTTGACATTGCCCCTACCTTGGCTTTGGTGGCCCTGCAGACCACCCTGTGTCTCAGCCACATCCCTCATCTGGTCACTGGCTTAGGTTAGTCAGCCAGCCCATCCCTTACTATGGCAGCCAACTCTCAACTCAGCTGTACCCACACTCTGGAGGATGTGTGGAGATGTCTTGGTCCCTCTTCTGCCACTCTGGGGCTGAAGAGGCCCAGAAGCACTCATGCAGACCCTCTGCCTGATAACCATGCTGTAGGGGTTGTTGTTTTAGTTGTCAAATGATCCTTTATTGAAATAACTCCCTTTGCAGCTCTTAACTAGCTGGGCATTCCACTGTACCACTGTTGAGGTTTATCTATGATGCCATGAGTGTGGTGGCCATCAACACAGCAGGCCCCTGGATCTCCTTAATGGTTCCAGAGAGCTCTTTGGCTAATGATTGGTACTACACCTGTCTGGCAATGTTGACAATTCCGTCTGCGGTAGTATTTTCACTGCGCTTAATGTTTTTCTGCTTCTTTCTGTCCCTCGTGGTCCCTTGAGGGCTTTGATGATCAGGGAAGAAGCAGAAAAGGTCTGGACTGTCTGTTCTGAATGGTCAGTTTCACTGTAATCCTCAGACCCTTCCAGGTACTGGCTGCCTTGGCAATGTCTTTACCTACAGTGTTTGGAGACGGACCCAGGGGGTCACTCTTGGGGTCCAGGGCAGATGTGGCACCAACGTCCCCATCAGTGCACTCCAGGTTTATGACTTTGATCTCGCTGAGGTCGAACCTGGCAGCACAGTGGAGGCGACTGGCGTCTGACGACCCCAGCGTGGGACAACTGGAGAAAGTTGCGTCTTGGCATCCTCTGAATGCCGAAAGGCCCATGCTGTACTTCCATCCTCCTCCTCTGTACGTGTTGGCAGGGGCCACTTGTGTGACAGTCCCTTGGCTGAGTGTCATGAGGAGCAGGTTACAGTTTCCCTGTCCTTTCAGGGCTCAGTTTATCTACCACCCATGATCTCAGCCTTGAATGGAGAAGCCAGGATACACATGAGTCATTTTTTCCCCTCCAGCCTCTGTCTTGTCTTCTGACAGCACTCTCTTACTTTGGAAAGGTAAAACAACCCATCTTTCCTGTGCAGCAAGGACACCCCTTATGTCAAACCTCAGTTCTCTGTACCCTTGGCTTAGAGCTCAGGTCTGATCTTCTGACCTTTGATATGTTAATGGGAGTGATAGGAATTTATAAAATCCTTTTCTTTTTTTACAACCGCTGACTTTTAAAGACTGTTTTCCTAGAAGCTGAAATTTGAAAGTCAAAAGCTGGATGTGTACATTTTTTTTCTTTTTGCATTCC
>NW_006793764.1:1808691-1846118 GCF_000442215.2 Lipotes vexillifer
TTCCTGCTATAAAAATCTCAAACCTCCCAAAGGCATAGAGATACCACCAATTGATGGGGGAAAAGTCATTCACAGAGTATAAAAGAGAATAATATATTTAAAATATATTATCCTTATTACATTTTTTTCAGACTTTCCATGATGTCTTTTACCTTTTTACCTATCACCCAAACTCCCTGAAAACCCCTGCCCAAATTGCAAAATGGAATAATACTAATTATTGTTTATTGAATGCTTAGTGTCAGCCAATAACCCTACAGCTGTTCATATCTCCACTGAAGAGATGAGAAATTGGGGCTTAGAAAGGTGGCTTGTACAACGTAACAGAGCTAATTTGCAGGAAAAAAACTTTAGAAAATACATTTCTATCTTTTTTGCTTTTGCTTACTTTGGCTCAAAAGTCAAGCATTTACTCCAATACGGCAAATGTAAAACTTAAAAAGACAAAAAAGAAAAAAAATCCATTAAATAAGTTGGTCCTTAACACACTGTTTAGAAAACAGTAAGCTCTCAAAAGGAAGGCAACGGTTATTATTTATTAATATTATTTCTATTGCTGTCCCAGGAGATGAGCATCTTAGTATATACAGATGAAAGTCCATCGTGGTCAAAATGTTGGTACAATTTGATATTTCCACAGCTGAGCAAGAAAGTAGGTGACGTACTTAGGGAAGGCAGAAGCTCCTGGGTGAGTTGGGAACATGCGGTTGGGCTTCTCCTTGCCTTTAGGCTAGGAATCCGAGACACCTGGGTTATTGCTCAAGCTTGGCCAACAACGTGGGGAGGCCACGGAAGGTCCTCTTCATGGTTTAGTTTCCTCATCCATAAAATGAGGGGTTGGGGACTTCCCTGGTGGCCCAGTGGTAAAGAATTCGCCTTCCAATGCAGGGGATGCAGGTTTGACCCCTGGGCGGGAACTAAGATCCCACATGCCATGGGGCAACTAAACCCGTGAGCGCCAACTACTGAGCCCACACACTTCAACTAGAGAGCCCGTGTGCCGCAAACTACAGAGCCCACATGCTCTGGAGCCCACGTGCCACAACTACAGAACCCACGGGCTCGGGAGACTGTAACAACTAGACAGAAGCCCACACACCGCAACGAAGAGACCACGTGTTGCAACAAAGATCCAGTGTGCCACAACAGACCCGACACAGCCAAAAATAACAAAATAAAACAGAAAAGAAAAAAATTCTAAAAGAAAAATAAATAAAATGAGGGGTTTGGAAATCATCAAACAGTTGCTGAGGTTTCTCCTAATATTAGGAATCCTGGGGAAATGACATCCTCACAGTTAGGAAAGTCTAGACAGCCCCAGAGTGCTGCATTGTCACCCGAACACCAATGTCTCTCTACCTTTTGTCCTCCTCTGATCTCTCCTGTGCTCAACCCCAAATTCAGGGGAGGAAGCTGAGGGAATGTGGCGATAGAGAGAGAAAGGGGGGAAGGGTAGCAAGGGGGACAACAAAATGCAGATGATGGAGAGTGTGGGCAAGATATAAAAATTACACACATACACTTTTAGAGAAAGGACATGGGGGAAAAGGGAGAAGTCAAAGAATGACCATTTACCTTCCTTTGCTCAGCAAATAAAACAACAGCTGAAATGTATGAAGCCCTCGCTCTAGGCCTGGCACCTTGTTGAATGTGTCACGGGGGTTATCTTATCTCATTTAGTCCTCACACATCTCATTTTCTAGACAGGTAAGAACTAAGGCTTACAAAGTTCATCAATGTGCCCCACATCTCTGTCTTAGACCATTCAGGCTACTATACCAAAGTACCATAGACTGGGTAGCTTATGAACAACAGAGATCAGTTTCTCACAATTTGGAGGCTAGAAGTCTGCTATCTAGGTTCAGGACAGACTCTGTTTGATGAAGACTCTCTTCCGGTTGCAGATTGCCTATTCTCACTGTATCCTCACACTACTGAAAGACAGTGAGAGAGCTCTCTGGGGCCCCTTTTATAAGGATACTAATCCCATTCGTGACAGCTTCACCTTCATGATCTAATCAGCTCCCAAATGCCCCACCTCCGAATATTATTACATTAGGGGTTAGGGTTTTAACATATGAATTTTGGGGGGACACAAACATTCAGTCCACTGCAATCACTAATGAGTAAGAGGCAGGACTAGGAATTGAACCTCAGTGTCTTTGATTGCAGGGCTGTACTCATAAACACCAGCCCACACCGCTCTCCTCTGTGCTAGGGAATGTTGCTATGTCACTTAAGGCTGACTTAGCATTTAATCTTGATCTCATGGCTGACCTAGCATGATGAGTTCACCACCCAGAGGCAGACAAACAGTCAGGCACCTACCTACACACTCACTCACCCCTTGACGACACTCAAGAAGGTTCAGCAAAGAAAATTCACAACAGTGAATAGTACAAATAGAAAGTCTTTTTTTGTTAGATGCCATCATATAGGGATAACTGTTTCAGCTTCTTAATTAACTCTGGCTTAACTGAATGTTGAAAATTAACTCTTGTTCCTTCAGATGTAAGTTCATTGTCTGGACACATTCCCAGATCATTCTCAGATGACCACAGATGCCTGAGGTTTGTTGGGGGATAATATACATATAAATAAGTGGTGACTACCCCTAGCTAAACACATCAACTTTTCTTAGTATCATCCCTATCAGAAAACCAGAGTAAGCCTCATTTTAGGGTACTTCTAAGCTCACCAAGGACCATAAGAATTACAGTAAAAGATAGAGCTGTGGGCTTCCCTGGTGGCGCAGTGGTTGAGAGTCCGCCTGCCGACGCAGGGGACACGGGTTCGTGCCCCAGTCCGGGAAGATCCCACATGCCGCGGGGTGGCTGGGCCCGTGAGCCATGGCCGCTGAACCTGCGTGTCCGGAGCCTGTGCTCTGCAACGGGAGAGGCCACAACAGTGAGAGACCCGCATACCGCAAAAAAAAAAAAAAAAAAAAAAGGGCTGTGATGTGATAGTGTCTCATTAGGGGTCTTTCAAATGTGATCATTTCCCTAACATTTCAACTGTGGGATTTGTGAGGAAACTTGGGGAAGTCTGCGTCAGATCCCTACCCAAAAGTCTCTGAGGTCCATACACTTCCCCTGGATCTTTCTTTGTTTCATTGTAGGGATATTATACAGATCTTGGAACCACTCAGACTCAGGTTCAAATTCTGCCTCTGTCATTTACTGACTGTGAGGCAGGGGGGCCAATCCCTTGCCCATGGAACTGCAGTAGCCTCTCCTGTCAACAGGAATCACAGCCCAGGTTATTTTATGGATCAGGTGAGCCCGCACACAAAACACACCAGCATAGGACCTGGAGCACAGCAGGTGTTCAGTCACTGTGAATTCTCTTTCTTCCTGTTTCAGTATATATTACCGTATAACAAACCATCCTGAGGAAGTGGCCCTAAGGACTATGCATGCCCATTTACCGTGAGAGCTTTAGCTAACTTACTTGAATAACAGCCAGGTGTTTGCTATTGTTCAGCCATCAGGGTTGGGCTCACCTGGAGTCACTAATGCACTCCTGCATCCCCTCAGGAGGCTCAGTTGGTCTCAGATATCCAATATGGCTTCACTCCCATACCAGGCACCTTTGCTAGGATGGCTAGAAGAGCTAGGACCTGGCCAGGGTCCTCTCTTTCCACGAGGTCACTCCAGCACAGTGGTCAGCAGGGCCAGCTTCATAGGGTGCAACATGTGTAGTCACACAGGGCCCCATACCTAGAAGGGTGCCTGCTTGGTTTAGTGCTCTGTTACCACTGCCACTGCCTTGAAATTCTTAATACTTTTTTTTTTTTTTTTTGCGGTACACGGGCCTCTCACTGTTGTGGCCTCCCCCACTTCGGAGCACAGGCTCCAGATGCGCAGGCTCAGCGGCCATGGCCCACGGGCCCAGCCGCTCCGCGGCATGTGGGACCCTCCCGGACCGGGGCACGAACCCGCAACCCCCGCATCAGCAGGCGGACTCCCAACCGCTGCGCCACCAGGGAAGCCCTCTTAATACTTTTTAAATAAGAGACCCTGCATTTTCATTTTTACACTGGGTCCTGCAAATTATGTAGCCAGTACTTGTAGCCACATCTCTTTCCCCAAAGGCTCCAGGCTCCAAGAGGGTGAAAGAAGATGCTGGAAAGCTTCTTAAGACTTAGGCCAGGACTCACACAGTATCACTTCACTGCATTCCACGGGCCAAAGCAACTCACCAGGCCATGCTGACTCAAGGGGAGGAGGAGTAAAGTCTCTGCGGCCATCCACCTCATGGCCGTTTCCTTCCTCCAGCATTCCCATGAACAGTCAGGTCCTGACAGAGCTTGTTTGGTGCTAAGAGGCAGAAACCCACCTAAGCTTCCTCATAAAAAGAGGGATTGACAGTAGAGAGTCAGAAATCTCCCAGAAAGAAGGGTAGCCACACTTTAGGAAAGTGGAAATGAGAGTTAGAAACTCAGAGCCTGAGGCTATGCTTGCCTCTCAGGGATCACGTTGGTATCCTTGGTGAGTCAGCCGGGATCTGGGGGGGGCGGGGGGAGCAGGAACCTGGTTACTCAGAAGAGACAACTGCCCCTTCCAGGGGCTGTAAGCTGGATGGGCTCTCAACAAGGGGCTGTGGATAAGGTGGGCCATATAACCTGATGGAATGCTTGTCTTTATTTATCAACTATTTATGAAGGGCCAATAATTATGAACAAGACCATGTCTGGGCCTATGCGGATATAATTTGTCCCTAGAGGACCAGCACCCCTTCTTCTCAGTCACATAAAGGCATTTCTGGCTACCTCTTTTTTTTTTTTTTTTGCCATACGCGGGCCTCTCACTGTTGTGGCCTCTCCCGTTGCAGAGCAACAGGCTCCGGATGCCCAGGCTCAGTGGCCATGACTCACGGGCCCAGCCGCTCCGCGGCATGTGGGATCTTCCCGGACCCGTGTCCCCTGCATTGGCAGGCGGACTCTCAACCACTGCGCCACCAGGGAAGCCCCTGGCTACCTCTTATTGAAGCAAAGGGAGGGGTGGTGTGGGGATCAGGTTTCTTTTTATTGTTCCTTGGGCCCAGAGAGTCAGTTCTGGTTCTTGCTGGATGGCTCACCTGACCTCAAATGGCAACACCCACCTACAATGGAGGTTTAGGAGAATGCATTCTCTTACTAAAATGTCACTTAGCCTCACAGAACGGCTGAGTGATGAAGAACCAGAAATTGTGACTTCATCTGAGTCGACTCTATCCCACTCCAGGGAAGATGGCCAACTTAGGCTCTCAGAAGGAGGGATTCCTACACTAAGAGCCCCATCTCTCTCACACAGCTCTCCTCAGTGTGATCCCCACCCCACCTCTCCCATTTCAGCCCCTTACAGTTCCTTCCTTCACACCCTCATCCAGTGTACTCATCCCTTTCTCAGGAAACCCCACCTACTTCCCCCCATACATACTGCCCTTCCTTGTTCCTCTCTTGGTGCTTTCTTGTAAACTCCAACATTTACAGCCTCCGCTGGTGCTGGGGTTCTCCTATGCCCAGTTTCGTTGGCTCTGAAAGACAAGGCTCCACTAGCGAGTGAAAGAGACATTGGTGAGGGATCAGATCCCAGTGCAGTTTCCCACCAGTGACAGCTGTGGGAGAGTATTTTCATTCATTACCTAAAACACAAGCAACTTCAACCAAGTGAACGTTCATATTTCCTAGTGACGACACAATCTAGTTTTATTTGAAGAAATGATATTTTTCTTTATTAACCTTTGACTAGCTCCTTGTTAGCAGTAAACTTGGCATTATTTAGTCGGAGAATTAAAATTTTCTGGTGTCTAGTCTACATGATAAGAATCACCACAAGAACTATGAACAGGTCTGTCTTAACTACCCAGGACGGCTAGTGTCTACTTGGATAAGAACTTCCAGATCGTCAGTCTCTCCACTGATAAAAAAAGGATAGCTCCTGGCCTCAAGGAACTTCCAGTCAAGTGGAGCGAACAGTCTTACACTCAGATAAAACCAAAGAGTGAGGGGCTGATGAGAGATGGGCGGGAAAGGGAGGAAAGTTTCAAGAAGCAAGCGTGAGACGGGGATTAGCTTGCAGCTAGGTTCCAAGTGGGAGCTCAGGTGTAAAGGAGGGCGGGGACCCATTCAAACTGCAGCCATAGCTGTGTGCACACAGATGACCCCACGGGAGTGGAAGTGTTCTCTCCGGACAGGGGCTGGGTCTTGTTTCCTCATCTGCAGGAAAGCCTGCCCGGCTTGCCCTCGCCACTGTGTGGGCTTGCCGTGAGATTCAGGGTTCAGGCAGGTGAAAACCAAGCCTGGGCACACGTGGAGGTTCCTCTCAGGAGGCTTTACTAGACACGCCCCCCGGCCCCCCGCCCCCGCCCCATTTCCTCTCACTCTTCACTCCAGATACACATTTAGCTGCACCTTCTGGGTTCCTTCAGTTGGAGGGAACCCAGGAAGGAGATTTTAGCACTGTGCCTATTTCCCATGATATTACTTTACTTGCTTCCCACTTTGACTCCATCATCAGGCAGCTTCACAATTCCTGAGACGAATGGTCCCCGAGCCTCCCCGAATCCCTCCTTGACGCTGTGCAGCACCTCCCTTTCCCAACTTCCGGCTACTCACCGCCAGACTGAAGCACCTTTCCGCTCCTGACAACAACAGCAAAATAAAAACCCCCAACTCAATGCGGGCGCATGCGCATTAACCACGCATTATCCACCCTCCCCCTCCCGGGGGGGGCGTGGGCGTGGCGGGTTGCTTGATTTCTCTAAGCCGCTTTTAAATTGGGACGTTTGCTGGGGCGTCCTGTGCTCAGTTCTCGGTGGGTTAGGACCATTGAGTTTCCTAATCAATTTCTGGGCTCCACGCAATCCTTTTTAGAAACTTTTTGCTTGATATGCATCTGGAGACATTCGCGTCCCGGCTGCAAAGCTGGAGCCTATGGAGTGGATGGAGCAGGCAGACAGACCCTGGGTTTCTCAACAAGCAACGTCAGCTTAGTTATTCCAGATCCGTCCTGGCTGCCAAGTCCTCTTTTTCTTCTTTCTTACTATAAGGGAAACTTGCCGCTCAGTAGCTTTGTTTCATGTGGAAGTCGGTGTGCTTTGATACTCTCCGGGAGCATTTACAGGCGGGGGGGGGACACAGGTGGGCTGTTGGAATCCGTGTATTTACCTTCTAGGGGAATGCACTGGAGACACGCTGCACTAGAGGAGAAGGGAAGCCAGGTCAGATTGGCTTTCCAGGCGCCCCTGTGTGCCCTCTCCGTTCCACCGATTCCCTTTCTTCTTCTAACCGGAAGGCCCTTGCTTTTGGCCTTGGCCAGACCCTGGAAATTGACACTGCAAGTTGAATAGACCAGGCATTTATTTTCTGATAAATCAGGCCTCTGTCCTGCCTGCACCTTTGGCCTGCTTTTGATAAATGTTGCCGGTAGTGAATACGACGTGTGGGGTTCTGGCTAAACTTTCTGGAGGTGTCAATTGTAAATAGTGTATCCTTACATTTGGGGCAGAACTTTCGAGTTTCCAAAACATGCTCCATGCAGTAATTGTCTCATTGGATTTCCTCAGCAGGTTGGGAGAAGATGGGGCAACTCATCCCTATTCTGCAGTGAAAAAATCTGAAGCTCAGAGAGGTAGAGTGACTTGGGCACAGTTGCAGGACTAGAAAGTACAATAGAAGAATAAGAAACCAGGACTTCTGATCCTTGGTCTAGAAACTTTTAGCAGTCACATGGTCTTTTTTGTTTGTTTTTTTAATCTTACTAATTACCCTGATAATCCTGTTGGATAACAGAACAATTTGTTCATCCGTGTCATGTTCTCTTGTTGCATAAAGGAAATGATAAGGGACAAGAGAGCTGATTTCTCAGCTGTAAGCTTTAGAGCTCTACCACCTTGCTAATCACTCCCTTATCCTGGATACCAGTGATTTGCCATCTTCCAAACGTGTGGGGAAAATAGTAAAGGTGAAAGCCATTTAGCTGCCAAGCTTATGCCACAAAGATCATCATCAGACCAGGAACTGGGTTGGACTCAGTAGCATCATTCCAGAGAGAGCACTGCTCCCCCAAGATGTGCTGCAGCAACAAGGCCTTAAGGATAAGGAACGTGGACAGCTCTCCAGTTTTCAACCAAGGCTATGCTACATTTCCTTCAGTAACCCCATGGCAGAAAACGTAGTGACCGTCAGAGCTTTGGCTTTTTAATCAGGCTCTGTGATTCTTATTAAGGATAAGGTCTAGGGTGATTCAAGGGAAAACAGCAGAAAAGGGGGAAAAATCCTCTTAATTCTTGCCCATGCATTCATAATAGGTAAAGTCAAGAGGGAATAGAAGGCCATTCCTCCGGGGCTAGTTGACCTTAATTGTCTGTCCTCTGTTAGGTGCTTTTAGCCGAGAGATACAGAAGAGGAACAGTCTGGCAGAAGTCATCACTGATGGCCACCTTCATTCAGTACTTCGGTCATTTACATTCATTCATTGAGCGCCCAGTATGGCCCAGGCCCTGAGGATGCCATGATGAGAGACACAGTTTTGATGCTTGACTTTTTCCACTCAAACCTACCATAACTTATTCTATTTACCTGTTGCTCTCACTTTTCTCCCAGTGCCCTTCCCAGCTGAGTTCTGATTCCTGATCATCTGTGTCATTTTTGGCAAGACACTCCAGAGGATGTATTACTGGTACAGCAAAACCTTCCACTCGCATCTGTCCCAGTCCCCACTCTTTCAGGATAGGATAAGCCCTAAGTCCTCCTTCATGTACTGTATATCCCTTTCATCTCCCCTTCTAGGGAAGATGCTTCCAGGTCAATGGTTGTGAACATGATATGAAATAAACTGTAATCCTGATCTCCACAGAAGTTCCTTCTTCTGAATGCACTTACTTTAAAGCAGTGTTCTGCAGGGAGCCCCCACGGTTTGTTACGCTTCTTTTTCCCTTTCTTCCTGGTTCCCTGGGGAACCACCAGCCCCTCTATCGCTAGCCCTGTGGTTTGAGTTGATATTCATCCTGCTTCTCCTTAGAGGGGAGAACCTTGTTTAGCCTGAGCCATTCCAATCAGAGTGAACCCAAAGAATTTGCCTGGGAATTCTGGAAGACAGGCTCTCTTTTCTTTGTGGAGCTTGGTGGTATGAAGTTGTGAGGCTCAGGATTGCCTCTGTCATGACGGATGAGCCTGGAATTTCCAGGGACCACTGTTGAAAGCCTGGGGACGGAGCCAAACAAGAGAAAGCGGAGAAGAAAAATGGGCCCAGGACATGGTGGGTAGGCCCTGAATGCAGCTGGGTCGGAACCAATTCTACCTCTGGGTTAATCTGTTACGTGAACCAATCAACTCCACTATCCCCTTTGCAAACACTAATTTGAGTTTGGTTTTCTGTTCCTTACAAAAAAATTGCCAGCTAAGAACTACCCTTAGGCTAAGGCTTCCCAAATGGTGTGCCGTAGTGCACCTGTGAGCTTGCTTATAGATATACCTGAGCTTGATGGCCCTAGCCTTTGGGAGGGGCTCAGGGCAGCCAGAGTGCCAGGGCTGGTCAACTCTAGAAGCAAGTAGCTTTGTCCATTTATCCCAGTGAGACAACAAATGCAAAATTTTAATGTGCCCCATTATGGTGATTTTAAAATGTGTTCAAAAATTCTTTAACACTCCTCCATTCCAAAGGTAGAGCTTACTTCTCTCCTTGAGTGTGGACTGAACTTAGTGACTTGCTTCTGAAAAATAGAATATGGCAGAAAAGAGAGAGTATGACTTCTGAGACTAGGTCATAAAAAGACACTGCCACTTTTGCCTTGCTTCTCTTGAACTGCTCATCAAAGGGGAAGTCAGTGAGCACTCATGCAGTAGGGGCTGAGGTCCACAAGCAGAAGAACTGAGGCCTCCCATCAATGACCAGCACCAACTTTCCAATGTTATGTATGAGCCACCTTGGAATAGAATCCTCCAGCTTCAGTCAAGCCTTCAGATGATGGCAGCTTTGGCCAATATCTTGATTGCAACCTCATGCAAGACCTTAAGTCAGACTGCCCAACTAAACTAATCCTAATCCACAGGAACTGGGTGAGATATTGTTTATTGTTGTGTTAAGCTAATGAGTTTGAGGGCTATTTGGTATGCCTCAATAGATAACATTTATACCCAGAATGTGAAAAAGGTTGGGAAACACTGTGGACATACCCAGCATTCTGGAATATAATAGAACCTTTAGTTTTAGTTTTTTTTTTTTTTTAAATGATACTTAGTCAATAGCAGCTTTACAACATTTGAGATAACAAGCATTTAAAAATACATTCGAAGCAAAACAAAAGCTCCCTGTGTTTGAAAACATACTTGCAAACCACAATTACCAGTGACAGCTCTAAAAGTTTTTTGTTTTACAACTAATCTATTGTCACGGAAAGGACTTCTTACTGAATAGAATTATGGAGTTTAAGACAATGTGTGGCAAGACAAACCCAAACAGGTCTATGCAGTATATTCATGTTTCACTTTCATGAGATTCTTAAGAGCTGGTGACAGTTGCACCGTTGACCTTGCTAAAGGAAAAGAGGCAAGAAGCTAATCAGAAGATTTCTCCCATAAACTTTCATTGAAGAGTTTTCCAAAGTAAAATCAAGAGGCCTACCATGGCAGAGAGGTTTCTCCAATCTTCAGGATTCAAAAGGCCTCATGTGCTTTACTCTTAGCAATGTTTGAAATGCTTCTTTCTTAACCCCGTATTTAATCAGATGACCAATGCCCAAGTTCTTTGTTTATGCCGTTACTTATGTAAGTGCAGCAATGCCTCCACTTCATTTATAACTGTTACATAAAGAACAACTAAACTATCTGGAATTGAGAAAAGAGCCAGGGTTAGCCTAGAAAGAGTATGAGCTAAACCAGTGTTGACCAGTCCACACTTGCCAACTCCACCAGCTTCACTTCTAGGTAAGCCCATGGGCTCTCAGTCAGAATTCTGTCTTTCTTACTCTAGACAGTATTCTTCCTACATTGGTTATCTACAGTCTGAGCCCACAGATCAGAGGCATCACGTTATAAAAGTTGGAAGCTTCTAGAACTGTACCATCCAATACAGTAGCCACTAGCCACATGTGGCTATTGAACACCTGAAATGTGGCTGGACTTGAGATTAAGTGTAAAGTGTAAAATCTCTAAATATAAAACACATACATACAGATTTTGAAGACAGAGTATGAAAAAAGGAATGTAAAATACCTCATTAATAGTTTTTCATATTAATTACATGTTGAATTGATAATATTTTGTATATATTGGGTTAAATGAAATGCATTATTAAAATTACTGTCACATGTTTCTTCTCCCGATTTTCTTTAATGTGCCTACTAGAAAATTTAAAGTGACATATGTGGCTTGTATTATATTTCTACTGCACAGTGCTGGTCTAGAAGCAGGCCTATTCACACTCATCCATTCATTTAATTATTCAGCTTATGCTTATTAAATGTCTTGTGTGTGCTGAGTTCTGGGCTAGGGGATAGAAATGCAACAGTGGACACAGCCCTTGCACTTGTGAAGCAAGTGGTACCCGCTGCGGTATAAGAGAGACTGAAATGAAAAGTGACAACACGTATCTAAAAGCAGGGGACATTTAATCTGGAATATTTTAGATCATAGGATTATTAGGGCTTTTAGAGTTCAAAGCCAGGCCTACATTACTTACCACCTAAGGCTTATCGTTTGAAGGCAAAATATAATAGGTGTTGATAATAATGGCCACCTGGAGTCACTCAGGAAAGGTTACCTTCCACAGGGCCTGTTCTAGTCTGCTGTGTATTATGGCTACAGCCATACAGATGCTCTTCCTCACTAAACTAAGAGGCTTTGGAGGGCAGTGACAATGTGGTTTGACCTTGGTCTCACCCAGTGTCTCCCACACAGAAGATACTTAACAACACATGGAATTAAAATATGTCATGCGTACTCATTTAAGAAAACAAACATATCATATACTTTAGAAGGAGTTCTGCCCCAAATGCCTAAAAAACAAAAAGTTTGCCCCTTAAACTAGTAAGCTTTAGTAATTTAAAAACAAAACAAAACAGTCCTCTTTCAGAATATAAACTCATGCATACCTGATGGTGTAAGCAAAAAGTTCTGGAATATCCAAATTAAATTCTCTCTCATGACCACCAAGATTAAATATTATATACGAGGGGTGACCCTGGATAGCACTGTTTGACCAAGGCCATGATCATGCATCTTTCTTCTTCTCTGAAATGCTTTACAAAAGCCATGAGTTGTCGAAATAAAAAACACGAGTTGCAAAGGGAAACATTTTGCTTGCAATTCTTATTACATTTTTAGTACCAGTCAAGGTAATCAGTCATATTAAAAATATATAATTTAATTCTCAAATAATTACTTTGTTCATCTTTCTCCTAAAGTACACTGTCCAAAGAATGCTGAATATATTCTTTAGTTGATGTACACATGCCGACGGACAGCACAATGTTCAGAAATGAAAGTAGAAATATTATCCTTTTATAAAAATAAACTTGGTCCCAGAGAGGATGAGAAAAAGAGCGAGGAGGAGCGAGCATAAGAAAAAACGCAAAGCTTTACAGGAGAATTGTTTCAATTTAAGTAACTGCAGCATCTGCAACTTGGGGCGGGTCACTCAGAGTACCGTTATCTCCTAACTCAGTGCTTCGAGTGTGCTCCTCTATAAATGCATGTTAAATTAACCACCTAACAGAACAATGAAGCAAAAATAACTATACAACAATTAGTCCACCGTTACCAAAAGGGTAACAAGTTCACAAATAATTGATCCCCACATTTCCAGCCTTCAGGATCTTCGGATTTCTAGTAAGGCCTCCCCTCACAGTTTTATTGGAAATGTTTTGTACTCCAGCAAGGTCACCTTCCTTTCCCATAAAGAGGGGAGGAGAGAAGTTCACTCTGAATAGTTGGTGGACAACTTGTCCATTTTCCCTTGGACAATTTGGGTTTATCTAAATTCAGGTTAACTTCAAATACAGGCGGGAGGAAGTCATCAGTTCCTGACCACTCAGCAGGAGATGCCGTTTATGCTTTGTTTTGCACAATTATGCGAAAAAACATGGCTTAATAAATACACAGGCACCCCTGATTAACCATCCTTCACCACCTCCATCCCCCAAATGCCCCAGATCTGCTCAGACCCCATTTGGGTGTAATTCCCATGGTCACTTGGATCCCAAAGCTTCCAGAGTGCTGTCTGGTCAGGGAGCATGTGGCATGTCCTGTGTGGCAAATGTCCTGTTTTAAGTTCCAGCGGGTCCTTCTCCAGGGTCACAGGGCCTCCAGTCTTCATGAGTGAAGATAGCTTTTCTTAGCTGCCCTGTGACAACTGGGTTTCACATTTCCTGAAACTAGATCTGTGGAAGGAGTCTCTGAAATTAAGAAGGGAGAGAGAACAGAAGTAAGAAACATCAGTTAGCCTTTTAAAGAGGAAAATCACTCACTAGTAAAGCACATCAATCATGAACTCAGTAAAGTAAGTAAATATGGGAAAGTGCAGCCATGCCTTCGTGCTGTGCCGGAAGAAATACAGGCGGTAATTCGGCCCTGGGAAGACGGCTGGCAGAAGGCCGCGTGGAGGGGCCCCGGAGAGGTCAAGGAGAAGGCACAGGGGCAGCGGGATGCAAGCAGAGCAGATCACGCTTGGGTGGCTTCTCTGATTCCAGGGCCTGCTCCCACACACAGAGGTTCTGCAGTTCTGATTGCTGGGCCTCAAGCGCTCTCCTTTATCCTCTGGGAAGAGGCCTCCCCTGCCCTCTTCTTACCTCTTATGACTGTCAACTCTGAATATCGGCTTGTAGAGTTCTGGAATTTTCCGCTCTATCATTGGCCTGAGGTTCTCTCTCAGCTTGTTGTAGTTCTTTTTGAGTTCCATCTGGTACTCCCTCTGGTCTGCTGTGATGAGACGCTTGTTTTTCTCTACAGCTTCACCACATCTGAGATGCAAATATCAGATCAGGGTGGGGAGAAAATGAGGTTGCATTTCATACAAGTTTGAAGTTCTTACAAGTTATATATATATATATATATATATATATATATATATATATATATATATATTTTTTTTTTTTTTTTTTTTTTTTTTTTTTTTTTTGTGGCTGGTGTCACTGTTGTGGCCTCTCCCGTTGCGGAGCACAGGCTCCAGACGCGCAGGCCCAGCGGCCATGGCTCCCGGGCCCAGGCGCTCCACGGCATGTGGGATCTTCGCGGACCGGAGCACGAACCCACGTCCCCTCCATTGGCAGGCGGACTCTCAACCACTGCGCCACCAGGGAAGCCCAGAATGGCTTGATTTAATTCACCCTGGAAGCCAAAACCACGCCCTTAACTGGATTTTCACCTATCGTTTAAGTTTGACATTAATTGAAGCAAACTGTAGGATACCAAAGGTTACATATCAAAGTTTCAAGGAAGAGGTAGGAAGGGGAGGTATATAGCCTTTGAATCCTGAGAAATCTACATCACCCCTTATTATTTTTCTATTGCCTCTTAAACTAATAGTTATGAGCTACCACAATGTGTAAAATGAAATCAGTTTCTTCAAGGAGACTTCAAGGACCAGTTTTGTAACACTGGCAGACAAGAGACCTGCAGGAGTGAACTGCTAACTTGGGTATGGCTACTCCGCAAACTTTGGAAGAAGCAACTATACTCTCTGTGATCTTTGTTATCAGAAGACATAATAGCTATAAATATATATAGTGTTTTGTTTTTTTCTTTTTTTTAGTATAGTTTTTAGCTCTTGTTCATTGGTGGATTTGTTTTTTTGGTTTGCTTGCTCTCGTTTTCTTTCTTTTTTTAAATTACTTAAAAAATTTTTAAATTTTTATATAGTGTTTTAAAAAGACAAATATATTAATAGGTGGAGCGAATTTTTGTAACTTTGTATTTTAACAAATTTTATACCTTATAAAATTGTTTCATAGACATTTTCTGTATTTCTTCCTTCCATTTAGATTATATTCTCTAGATTTTCTTATTAAAGTTAAAATAACTTCCACCATGTTAATTTTTTTTTTTTTTTTTTTTTTTTTTTGGCGGGGGTGGGGGGGATTGACGTAAATTCCCCAGTGGAAGAAAGTAACAAGAGTGAAAGGGTCTAATTACTGTCATGTGGGATCTTCCCGGACCGGGGCACGAACCCATGTCCCCTGCATCGGCAGGTGGACTCTCAACCACTGCGCCACCAGGGAAGCCCCACCATGTTAATTTAAATCCATAAACTAAAGAGAGCCATGCATTATGTTTCCCTCCTAGAGAAGAGCCATATCTCTTGGGAAATGTATACAGGATCATATAACCACATTGCAAATCATTTTTTTAAAATGGTCCTATCTGTAACATTTTCATTAGGTCCACAAACAGCTGAACTGTGCAACTTTCACTCAGTGACACCACTATTCCAGACAGCCCCCTCCTTTGCTGCTCCCTTTGTTGATAAGTTCACTGAACACAAGCATTTTCTTACAGTCGATGTGCTGGGATTTTTCAGCAGAGTCCTACAGAAACCAGACTGATGGGGACTAAAAAGGGCGGGAAGTTGTGCTTCCAGAACATGGTTCCTGGTTTTGCTGGGGGTAACTTTCATAGTCCTCTATCTAAGGTGTCTTTTCTACAGAGAGGGTGGTCATGCAGCCTTCACCCTCTGCATATCTTGCCCTCCCTTCTCTGTGATGCTCCTTCAGCACAGCTCACATTATTAGTCCCTCAGTATGGCCAAAAAATTACTAGTTGCTTCATCAACAACCATTCCCTCTCCTCCTTAGTAGCAGAACTCCAGGTGGTATACCCACCTGGAAAATTACATTCCCTAGCCTCCTTTATAAATAGGGATGGCTGATGAGCTATAAGATGAAGTCACTAGGGAGGCTCTTTAAAGGGGTGTAGCATTTTGCTCTTCCCTCATTTCTACTCCTGATACCTGCCTAGGATGTGGTTGTGATGGCCAGAGCCTTAGCAGCCATTCTGTGACTATGAGGATGGATATATTATAGCCAGGATAGCAGAGCAAAAGAATGGAAAGAGCCAGGGTCTCTGATGACTTTATGTGACCACCACACAGCTCTGGGATGCCTAGCTCTGATCTTGTTTCATATGAGAGAAAAATAATTTTCTATCTTATTTAAGCTATTCTTAATTCCATTCTGTTACTGGCAACTGAATGTACTTCCTAGAGAGAACAGGCTCTGGAGCTGGAGTGCTCACCTCTGAATCCTGCTTTGCTACTTATTGGCTTTGTGACATTAGGCGAGTTACTTAAGCTTTCCGTGCCTTAGTTTCTTCACCTGTGACATCATGGTGAAAATAGCCTACCTCATAAACTTTTGTAAAGATTAAATATATAAAATGCTTAGAATAGTACTGGTACATAGCTAAAACCTAGAACACTTATTGTTATTATTACTATTGTTACTATTCCTGATAGACCCAGTCTGAGTGCAGAAACTATTTGTTCTATATAAGAATGATGATGGGATGTCAGAGATTTTATATTCCAGTCGCTTTTTTTCATAGTTGATGAAACTAAGATGCAAAGAGATGAAGTACCCTGTCCAGAGTCATACACCTTTGGGAACAGCAAAGGTGGATGTAAATCCAGGATCCTGTTGCTCCCAGGCTGATGTCTCATCAGCCCCACTGTGTGTTATGGTACAAACCTTACAGAGGCACACAAGTCATGGGCAGACAATGTCTATATTTAAATCAGATTAAGTCTCTTTCCTATGTAAATCAATCTGGTTTCTATTTGCCCCATAATGTTATATTCATCAGTCACTTCATATGTGCCAAGTCCTGTTCTAAGCTCTCTGAATTGACTCTTTTGATACTAACTTTGAGAGGTAGTTACTATTTTATCCCCATTTTTACAGTTGGGGAAACTAAGGTTGGGTAACTAGCCCAAGGTCACACAGCTAGTTAAGGCAGAGTAGATATTATTTATTTATTTACTTATTGTTTTATCTTTGGCTGTGTTGGGTCTTCATTGCTGCACACGGGCTTTCTCTAGTTGCAGCGAGCGGGGGCTACTCTTTGTTGCGGTGGGTGGGCTTCTCATTGTGGTGGCTTCCCTTGTTGCGGAGCACAGGCTCTAGGCGCACGGGCTTCAGTAGTTGTGGCATGCGGGCTCAGTAGTTGTGGCACGTGGGCTCAGTTGCTCTGTGGCATGTGGGATCTTCCCGGACCAGGGATCAAACCCATGTCCCCTGCAGTGGCAGGCTGACTCCTAACTACTGTGCCACCAGGGAAGTCCCAGAGTGAATATGTGAAGCCAGGCAACTAGGCCCGAGAGCCCACAGTCGTAACCCCAACACCACAAATGCTGCCTAGGAAAGACCCTGACCCTTCCAGCTAGAATCCAAGGCATACGGCCTTGGTCTCAAGTTGGAACTATTCTCTCCCGAGTCCCAATTTGTAGTATTCTGCATTTCTCATCTTCTTCCTGGTAACACTTTAGCAAGTCTCCAGCTAAGGTCCAGTGAAAAAACACAGCTGCTGGAGTGAGAGGAGAGATACCGAAGAAACTGAGGGATTGGCTCCCCACCGCCTCCCGTGACTGGAGTGATATATGTGGTCCAGGCCCTTTAAGTTGAGGAAGGATTATTTGGGGGCAGGGCACCAAAGGAACATCTGGCCTTTCCACAGGAAGGGCTGCAGTGGATGTGAGGGTCCCCTGGTCAGAGCCACCTCGCCTGGCACCTCCAGCACTGTCCCCTGCATTTCCTCCCTCCCAGCCCGACCTCTACCAAACCCCAGATCCCAAGGGCAGCCGGTCTCAGTGGAAGGCTAGTCTAATTCCTGGTTCTGCCACTTACTTGCTGTGTGACCTTGGGCTAATCGTGGTCTCCTTCAACCGCACTTCCTTCATCTATAAAGTGGGTTTATGAGGATAAAATGGTGTCGGGCGTGTGAGGACCTGACCAAGCGGCTGCGGGAGGAGTGCTGTGCAGGCGGTGTGGCCTGCCTCTCCTGGAGCAAAGCGGTTTCACCTTGGAAACCTGAGCACTGTCCTGGGTGCCCCGCTGCTGCCGGTGGGGAGGCGCCTGAGGCCAAAGGAGCAGGGCACCACGGGGGCAGGGAGCGCACCCCAGGGCAGACAGGAGCAGCCGTGGCTGGATCCTCCGGCTTTCGCCCTGAGCCCCCTCTACTCCCCTTGGCTGGGCGGCCCCAGAGGGGCCGGTGTGGCTCCCTCCTTGGGGAAGTCACAGTGGCCCTGCTTCCTCCTCCTAAGGGGGCGAGATTGGGACTACGGGCTTGGGAAGGTGTCCAATCTCGAGTCTGACACCTGGAAGCAGATTCTGAGGACCTGCTGAACACCCCAGAACCCAGCGGGGGGTGGGGTCCACCTAGATAAAACTCTAGGCTAGTCTCTAGGGCCTGACTCACATTACGCTGTCTTCCGCCTCCTTGGGCCCTGGGCTTCTGTCCTGAGGAGTTACAGAGGCCTGTGGTTCCGACGATCGCACACTATTCTCGAATTCACAGTCAGCCCAGACACCCTCCCACGCAGTGCCCTGGCCCTGAAGTGAGAGCACCATCAAGCCCTGAGGACCGAGACCTTGTTCAAGAGAACCGGGGGTGGAGATGCGCTAAGAGAGGAGGACAGGATAGCACTGTAACTGAAATGGAATTTTTCCTCTTGGGAATGGTTGCAGAAGGGCTGGGAGGGGGAAACCACGTGCACACGTGTGTGTGTGTTGCTCCCCTCGGCTCTCAGTTTTCCACCCAGCCTCCTAGGCCCACTGAGACAGGTCCCTGTGACCTGGAAAAGGGACAGACGTCCTTCATACGTCCCTGCTATGGACCTGCTCTCGAGCGACCTCTCGTAATGTTTCAGGCTCTGTTTTCCCACCAAATACTCAGATCTCTTTTCACCTACTGCTTCTGTTTCCACCCACACTACACACAGTTGGTTCTCCTTTGGCCACTTGGGCAAATTCCCTCTCCTTTCTCTTCACAGACCTTAACTCCCATTAAGACTCTTTGACCATTTACGCGGTGGAATTCTACTGATGTATCTGAAATTATGTCCCTTAAAGGCAACCTGGACCTGGTGCCATTAAGTCCTGCTCTCTTTTCTTTAAATATAAAAATGAATTTAAAAATCACTTAGTCTTTATAGGAATGAGAAAGTTCACATGTTATGGAATGAAGGTTTGTGTCCCCCCCAAAATTCACATGTGATCTCCATGTGATGGGATTTGGAGGTGGGGCCTTTAGGAAGAATGAAGGTTTAAATTAGGCCATGAGAGTGGGACCCACATGATGGGATTAGTGCCCTCGTAGAAAGAGACCAGAGAGCTGTCTTCTTCATCTCTCTACCAGGTGAAGATACAGTGAGAAGGTGGCCATTTACAAGCCAGCAAGAGGGTTCTCCCTAGGAACTGAATCTGCTGGCACTTTAAGCTTGGACTTCCCAGCCTCCAGCACTGCGAGAAATAAATGTCTGTTATTCAGCTACTCAGTCTGTGGTATTTTGCTATAGTGGCCCAAGCTGACTAACACAGAAATATAAGAGGAAAATGTAAAACCACAGACTGGCACAGATTGCAGTGCAGAGGAGGGAAACAGTATGTTGTACCTCTCCATCTTGGCTTCTGAAACCCTGAGATGTTTCAGAAGGGGATCCAGGCCCCAACTTGGCAACCATCTGAAGAGCCGCAGGACTGGCTGGATCAGGTGTCAGCTGCAGCAGGTCAGCCTGCCAGGTTCTTTATGGCTTCATCCAGGCCCGCTACAGCTGAGTCAGACAGGCCACTGCCCAGTGGCAGGACCCAGCTACAGTGTACCCAGCAAGCGTACATTTCCGTTATTAGCAATCAGCCTTGGAAGGCTCACTTATGTTCACCTTGGAAACCTGGGCTTATCGACCTACAGCCCAAGTCTGCTGAGAAGCTGGAGCTCACTCAAGGCAAAACTGGGAACGGGGGCTTCCCTAGTGGCGCAGTGGTTGGGAGTCCGCCTGCCGATGCAGGGAACACGGGTTCGTGCCCCGGTCTGGGAAGATCCCACATGCAGTGGAGCGGCTGGGCCCGTGAGCCATGGCCGCTGGGCCTGCGCGTCCGGAGCCTGTGCTCCGCGGCGGGAGAGGCCACAACAGTGAGGCCCGCGTACCGCAAAAAAAAAAAACAAAAAAAAAACTGGGAACGGTCTTACCCTCAAACATTTTCCACTCCTGCATCATCTCTGCTGAGAGCAGGCTCCAGGGAGAAAACACAGGGGTGCAAACAACTTGACCAAACAATTCCTCTATTCATTACAAAGCTGTGACTTGCTGATTGGACTTGAGAAGCAATTAAGCAATGGAGGAAAAGAAGGTTTCCTCACCTACTACTTGTACTGAGGGTATAAGTTAGATCATCACATTTACCCTCGTAAATATACAGTTTGATTAGTTTTAGTAGATTAATACAGTTATGCAACCTTCACCACAATCTCACCCACTACTTTTTTTTTTTTTTTTTTTGCGGTACGCGGGCCTCTCACTGTTGTGGCCTCTCCCGTTGGGGAGCACAGGCTCCGGATGCGCAGGCTCAGCGGCCATGGCTCACGGGCCCACCCGCTCCGCGGCATGTGGGATCTTCCCGGACCGGGGCACGAACCTGCGTCCCCTGCATCGGCAGGCCGACTCTCAACCACTGCGCCACCAGGGAAGCCCTCACCCACTACTTTTGATGCATGTGAAATAAAGTGGAATGAAAGTCATTGTACTTTGACTTTGACAATGAAGTAGTGAGCAGCAGTGTTTTGCCTGTAGCCTCGTCTCATTTGTACTGGAACCTCACCTTTGCACACGGGTAGCAGGGTGCCTGGCACAAAGTATGGGCTCAATAAGTGTTTGCTGAATGAATGAACTGGCCTCTATAGTTGTTCAAAGGTGTTAATAATAATGGCACATTTCCTCCCGTGAAGGGAGGAAAGGGGGGGAGAAAGGGTGAGTGACAGTAGGCAGGACCTGACGCGTGAAGCCCTCGGGGAGGGGGCAGGGAGGAGAAAATGTGAGATGGCGGCAATCAAGCAACCTCTACAGCTTTGCAGCCTCTGCTCAAAGGTCGGTCCCATCCGGCAGCTTCAGCAGCACCTGGGAGCTTGTTAGAAATGCAGAGTCTCAGGCCCACCCCAGAACTACTGAATCAGAATCTGCATTTTGACAAGATCCCCAGGTCATTTGTTTTGCACAGTGAAGTTTGAGAAGCACTGACAGATATTCTTGTGGCATTCCTAGAACAGGGCGGCAGCCCACCCAGCAGGGGGAAGGTCTGCAGCCATCGGCAGGCGGACTCTCAACCACTGAGCCACCAGGGAAGCCCTCGTTAGGGATTTTATAAGGACATTTTAACTAAAAAAGTCACTTCTCTTAGCAAGCTTCCTTTTACCTCTATATTCTATTCAGAGCCCCACTTGTCAATAGTGCTGTCTTCCCAGGCTCCCCTCCCTGTGCTGGCATGCCCACAGAATGCACTGCTCCTGCCAACTGAGAGGAGCCCAGATGTATCAAGGACACCCCTGCCTCTGTGTCTTGTGCTACTGTTGGTCCCTTTACCAGTAATGCCTCTGTCTTCCCGCTGCCCCCTTCCTACCACCTACATACCCAAGACGAGGTTTAAGTGATGTTTTCCCACAAAGCTTTCCCTAGCCACTCCAGACTGCAACTGACTGCTCTTTTCTGAACTCTTAGCCCTATATTTTCTGTACTCTCCACAGTTCTTAGAACATGCTGCATTGCTTTGTTATTTAGCCAGGTAAAAGTCCTATTGTCAGGAGCAGAGGAATACCCAGCTCCTGTATTCCTACAACGAATATCATACCTGGGTCCTAGTGTGTGCTCATTAAACATTTCACAGGTCCTTGCAGAGGTCCAGAGAGGCCCAGGCCACTGCCACCTTCATGGGCCTTTCACAACAACTTCATTTTATATGAAGATACGTAGAAAGTAAATTTAAAAATTTCCCCAATATTTTTCTAGCCTTTTGTTTTATGAAAATGCACCCTTTACTGAAGAATATCTAGATTTTGCATAATGTCAAAATTGTTATGAAATACAGGAAACAATTCAAATACAAAACATTAATAAATATAATTTCTGTCTGTGCATGTGTATGTGCATATGTATAGTGTGCACGCACACAGACACACACACACACACACACCCCTATTACTAAGCAGATGAGGTTCACTGCAGGACAAAGAATGTCTCCTTTATACATAGCAAATTTACATACGTCTCACCAAAGCCGCTGAAGGAGAACCTCACCTGACACTAGCATTCTGGTGAGTTTTCACTGAATTTAGCAAACTTTAACTTTTAGCCTCCTTTATCCCCGTCTGCCAAGTGAAGATATTCCTATACTTTATATGCTGCTCTAAGATCCTGGGTGAAAAGAAATATTAGTACATGTATTTCTGATGTGCTTCTTCTCTCTTATGGGTGAGGTGCCATCCACATCCTTCATAATCATTCCTTTTAGGGCCACAGGAGTCCCAGTATACCTGTCTGCATTGCAGCAACTTGCAAGACCTTGTCCCAAGATTCACTTCCTGTCCAGCCTGAACAGGCTGCTCTTGGAGCCAGCTCTACTGCAGAATTCAGGAGCAGAGAGGACGCTTGTCTGCCAGTGGAAATTGCCGCAGAGATGATTGATACCTTTGTAAAATTCTAGTTTTAGAATCTTGCCTCTATCTCTCAATTTGAGGCAGTGTCTTTTACATTTATAAAAATAAGTTATTGTATGATATGGGAAATTACAAAGACTGCCAATGCCAAGAACCTCTCAGGCTCTAATTCATCAGTGGAATATCAACACGTTGAAGGAAGTATGCGCTACTTGGATTCAGAAGACCTGGTTTGAACTCAACTCTGCTACTAACTTGCTGTGTGACCTTAAGTAAAATCATTTTCATCTCTGAACCTCCATTTCCTCTTTTGTAAAATGAAGATTTATTTTACAATGTGAGATGATAAATATGAAAGCACCATACAGTTTGTGAGTTACTAGTGCAAGTAGTGTTGCTCTATGCAGGCTCCTCAAACTTGAGCACGCATCCGAATCCCCTGGAGGACTTGTTAAAATATGGGTTGCTGGGTCCCACCTCTGGAGAGTCTTACTCAGTAGGTCTGACTGGTATCTGAGAATTTTCCTCTCTAGCAAATTTCTCAAGTGGTGCTGAAGCTGCTCGCCTGGGGACCACACTTTGAAAACCACTGCTCTACTGAAATCCCAGCCATTTCCCCTCTTACCGCATTATGAATTCTTTAAAGCATAATCTCAACTTGTTGTGATGTCGATAGAGTTTTGGGTCAGCTGGAATTTCAGCCAAAAATACTTGGGCTACTTCCAGTGGTCCCTGATGGGAAAAGTGAATAACATTACTGATGTTGGAAAGAAAGTGAAATTACTTGGGAGGAAATGTTGGGAGTGAGGTCGTAGTTTGAACATTTAATTTTGTTAGTTTGACCAAAACAAAAAATCAAGGAAGGTCTTGAACTTCTCAGGAAAATGCTGATCCCTTAGGAGGAGTTTGCAGTTTTAGGAGAATATTCAAAAGTATAAATGTATTTCCTTAATCAAATACTACTAATTACAGATTTTCCTTCATATAGAAAGGTAATATACTACATCAAAGGGTATGTGATTAGAGTTGCTTTTCTGAAAATAGAGATTCTCTTGATCCAGCCTTTCATATTCATTTGTCTAGCTGCCCTAGTGGCAAGCACCATTTTGCGTAATTGCTGGCTTGAGTCAGAGATATGCATAGTACATGTGCAATCTATGGTTGTGGGCTTATAAAGTCTTCCATTTTCATTAAAAGATTGGGACTTACAAAAGCAAAAGCTTCCTAATATTTTCTGATCATAGAAATGTAACAAATACTATTTCTGTCTCCTTGATATTATGTGGACAGAGAATTTTTGCTGGGGAGTCCGGTTGTGCCAAATGAGGAAAGGGTCACGGCACTCATTGAGTTTTTGCGTGTGGAGGTGTGCAGATCTAGTTCTGAAATTAAGGAAGCACACTGGACAGAGAGAACTAAGCTAGTATGCCCTCCATCTGAGGCCGGATTAGTTCCATGCTGAGATCGGAGTTAGAATTCTAATGGATCTGAGAAGATCCAGTCTGTTTTGAAGTGGCCCAAGAAGCCGGTTCCAGGTCACTCCTGCTTAGCAACGCTCCTGGCATACTGGTTTCATCTGGTGACTGACCCAGGGGTTCAATGTCCTAGACCCTTTCCCTTCTCTCCTACAGGCCTTCTCAGATTTATCTCAAGCCTTGCAACAGCTCTGCCTAAATTGGGCATGATTAAGCACTCCATCTGGATCATATTGCCAGGACTGGCCCCAACTTCTCCAAAAAATGCTACTCCTTAGACACGGTCCACTCATCTCTAGGATTTCTTGTCTACCTTGGGTTGTTACATGAAGCAGAAGGGACCTCCTCAAGTGTTCAGTCTAAGTTTAGGAACATTATTTGTATGTTGATCAGACTCCTCATTGACCTCAAGAAAGGAGGGTGCAGACATATAGTAACACGAATCAAAATAACAAGAACCAGAGGAGTTGCCATCAGCTGGTTTTGCTCACCTGATTGACAGTAGCTCCGACGGAGCCTTGCAGCACCATCTGAAGCATCTTGGCATCAGGAGGCTCCTGGTTAATGGCAACTGCTAACTGCAGGGTCTTCTTCTTCATATCCTCAATGGCAACTTCAATTGGTGTCAAAACAAACTGAACGTAAGACATAAATGTAAGGAAAGTCATTGTCAGGTCTTATAAGCCATGGACAAACCTGGAGCTATGACAAAGAGGACACCTGGGTTTGAAGCGGCAGCTAAGAAGGCTTTCAGAGAAATTTAGAATAATCAGGACAGGTTAAGAGGAAGGAAGAGCCTAACATTTCTTGAGTACTTACTATGCTCCAGGAACTTTACATGCATTTATGATTTACTTCTTTAAACAACTTCCTATTCTCTCCGCCTTGCAATCAAAGAGGGATTTGTAAGGTTAAGTAAGTGACACAGGTCGTAAGTGGGGAGGTCAGATTTTGACCACAATAATGTCTACATTCAACATCCATGTTTTTTTCCTACACTGTTAGGTTTCCTTTCCTATTGCTGAAGAAGTTACTTGACTTATAATTGGGAAAAGCTATTAGAAGCGCACGGCATTCAAGATTTTCTTCTCCACCATAACACAAGATTTTGGCATCATGTGTGCCTTTTCTAACTCACGCTGAAGGTGAATTCTTAATAAAGAGAATTCTCTTAAGGGTCAACCTGCTAGTTGCTAAGTTCTGTTGGCTTGGACCTCTTCTGAATTTTATCGATGGAGTCATGTCCCCTCCAAATTCACGTATTTAATTCCTAAACCCCAGTACCTCGGAATGTGACTTTATTTGAGACAGGGTCTTTATAGAGGTAACCAAGTTCAAAGGAGGTCATTAGGATGGGCCCTCATCCAATATGACCTATATGTCCCTACAAGAAGAGGAAATCTGGACATAGGGACAGGCACAGAGGGAAGATGATGTGAAGAAACACAGGGAGAAGGCAGCCATCTACAAGCCAAGGAAAGAGGCCCGGAATAGATCCTTCCCTCACGTCTTTCAGAAGGAACCAACCCTGCCAACACCTTGATTTTTGACTTCTGGCCTCTGGAACTATAAAACAAGAGACTTCTGTTGTTGAAGCTACCCAGTCTGTGGTACTTGGTTACAACAGCTCTAACAAACTAACACACTGAGGTTCTTAGGGAACTACAAATGGCCCAGAAAAATTGTGAGGACTCTTACTGGGACCATGAGTTTATTTCTGTGCTGTGCCGACATGTCCTAGTATTCAAGAGTCTAAAACAGTAAGAAATACAGCAGATGCCTTCTAAAAAAACCTTCTCTTAGCTGAGTCATCAGTTCTGGCTTCCTTTGCCCTCTGTGAAAACCACTCTCTGATGTGGTTGCTGAACACTTAAGCTGGTGGGTGGCTCTCCAGTAACCTCAGCCCCTGTGCTCCTGCCAGGGAGGTATGTATTCACCACAACTCATCACTGTTTGTTTACCAACTTGCTTATGCCTGTTACACTTGTTATTTTAATAAGCTAATCTAATTCATTAATGTATAAACTGGTGATCTATGGCTGTGGAAAGAAGAGTTGTTTCTATGAAAACCAAGCTTATGCTTAGGCAAGATGTTATGAAAGCAAGTTGCTATAAAAGATTCCTGTTGGGGCTTCCCTGGTGGCGCAGTGGTTGAGAGTCCGCCTGCCGATGCAGGGGACACGGGTTCGTGCCCCGGTCCGGGAAGATCCCACATGCTGCAGAGCGGCTGGGCCTGTGAGCCATGGCCGCTGAGCCTGCGCATCCGGAGCCTGTGCTCCGCAACGGGAGGGGCCACAACAGTGAGAGGCCCGCATACCACGATAAAAAAAAAATGATTCCTGTCTTATTAGGTGTGCACAAGACAACGGTAAAAGGCTAGGGGAAAAAAAATCATAAAAATCCAGAAGCATTCTGCTCTTATATTGTTTAACAAGGATCTTTAAGCTCTCACTCTGCTTTACAGAAACCCAAACTGAACATCCTGGACATTGCATATGGGTAGACACTGCATATGGTTTATACAAGAAAGACAGTGCTGAATTGTGATCAGCCAACCCTAAATCACAGATAAGGCTGTGGCTCTACACAAAATGAATGACAAATAAGTGCATATGTATATATTGTAAAGTAAAATGTTTACAGTATGTCTAATTTTGAGCAGTTTTGTAGCTTGAGACATTTTCTCCATCAGTGCCATTACAATGAACTTGAAGACTTCTGCTACACATGGAACCAAAAAAAGAAACAGGTCTTCCCTGTATCAACATTTAGATAAGGAAACTGAATGAAGATAAGTGCCTTGTGCAAGGTCACAGGAGGATGCTGGGACTAGAAGACAACTGGTCTCCTGTCTGACTGGCATGGAGCCCTCTTCCAGCTCAACACAGACTCCTTGGGGCTGCTCACTTGCTGTTCCTGCCTCTGACGATGAACAACAGAACGCTGCCTGAATCACATGTAAGGTTTTAAATATATAAAAATCTAATAAAAAATATTGTAAACTTTGATATTTCATGTAAATTTAACATTAACATATAAAGATATAGTATTATAATTGCGTACATATATTTATGTTAAAGATATAACTTTAAAGTAGAAAATACTTAAATATAAAGTGTGCTATAAAACATGTAGCTGCCTAAATGGGATTCCCTGGCACCACGAGAGTGATAGGATAACCAGCATAAATAATATTTCAAAGGCATCCCTTTTTAGATTTGCACCCGAGTCTGCCATGAAGGAGCATGAAGGAGGTTTGTGTGTTATGCTGGGAGGTGACCCAGGCCCACTCCCTCAGTGGTGGCCTCTGTCCAGAGCCCACTCCCTACAGTGCCTTTACCTCCTCCTTCTGGATGACGCTGATCCTGGTCTTGATGTAGGGGAAGGCGTGCATGGTGGTCAGGACAGTGTTCCGCCGGTACTGCTCGTGCAGTTCTCCCCGAGGCCGGCCCTCCAGGGTGAAGGGGGTGGTGTACATAAACCTCCGCAGATCGAAATTCTTCTCAAAGTAGGTTAGCCTGTCTTTCATCTCATACTCATCAAAGTAGGGCTCCACAAAGGTGATCTGTATGTAGGCCTGAGGGGGGAAAGGTAAGGGATGAGCTGGTCTGCAAACTACCACCCAGGATGCACTGGGGGGCACGCGGAACACAGAGGGGCAGCGCCACCCCTCTGCGCTCACAAAAGCCACGGAAGCTGAAAGCATCAGGCAAGACATCAGCCATCGGCCATGCTTCCTCTCCAGCCCAGGGATATGAGAGACAGGACTGGGAGAAGGGACAGGAGTGCGCCCGTGTGAAGTCAGGTCCACAGCTGCCCCTCCTAGCAGAGCTGCTGATCCAACTGAAACTTGGTATGAGAGTTTGCAAACTGCTATTCAGAAGAAGCAAAGCTTTCCTTTTCAGAACAACTATGACCACTGCATGTTTATTAGAATGGCCAAACTAAAGCAACTGACAACACCAAGGGCTGAGAAGGATGGGGAACAGCTGGAGTGTTCACACACTGATGGCGGGAATGAATGGTGGTATAGCCACCTTAGGAAACAGGTGGCAGTTTCTTATACAGTTAAATTACACTGACCATATGACCCAGCAATCCCACTCTGGTGCACATGCCTAATAGAAATGAAAACTTGTGTTTACACTAAACCCTGTACACAGATGTCTATAGCAGCATTATTCATAATAGACAAAACATAGGAACAACCCAAAAGCCCCTCAAGTGGGGAATGGATAAACAAATGGTGGTACATCCTTACAGCAGAATACTACTTAGCAATAAAAAGGAATGAACCATTACAAGATGGATGTATCTCAAATGTATTCTGCTAAGTGAAAGAAGCCAGACTCAAAAGGCTATATGATTCCACTTATTTACTGTATAATTCCATTTATGTGGCATTCTGGAAAAAGCAAAACTACAAAGACAGAATACAGATTAGTGACTGTCAGGGGCTGAAAACAGAGGGAGGGAATGACTACAAAGAGGCATGGGGAAATATTTTGCAGTGATGGAACTTTTCGATGTCTGATTTTGGTGGTGGCTCCAAGTGCTTGTCAAAATTCATAGAAAGAAACACCAAAAAAGGGAATTTTACTGCATGTATTTCATTTTAAAAATGTACACACACACACATGAACCCACACAAACATACTATGAAGAAGAGCACTTATTTAAAAAGAAGGCCTTGGGCTTCCCTGGTGGCGCAGTGGTTGAGGGTCCACCTGCCAATGCAGGAGACACCGGTTCACGCCCTGGTCCGGGAAGATCCCACATGCCGTGCAGCGGCTGGGCCCGAGTGCCACACCTGCTGGTCCTGTGCTCTAGAAACCGTGAGCCATAGCTGCTGAGCCCATGTGCCACAACTACGGAAGCCGGTGAGCCTGGAGCCTGTGCTCTGCAAGGGGAGAAGGCACTGCGGTGAGAGGCCTGTGCGCCGCAGTGGGGAGTGGCCCCTGCTTGCTGCAAGTAGAGAAAGCCCGCGCACAGCAACGAGGACCCAACTCAGCCAAAAATAAAAAAATAAATAAATTTATTTTAAAAAAAAGAGAATAACAATAACTATAGTCACTGCAACACCCACCCACTGAAATGGATGGATGAGGTCACTGATCTCAGACCATAAATCACTATTGAGTGTGATGAAATCTGAAATCTGGTAATTCTGGCTGCAGATTCTCATTTAAAACTCTCACAACCAACTTTGGGCATTTTAACAGAGGGGAAAAGAACACCGTGTCAGAGATGTCACTGGTAACTCTACGTGGCATGTGCTGCGCACAGATCACTGTGGGCACACAGCCAATCCTGTCTTTCAAAGACGTCAGAGATTTCTGTGTGAAGCTTAGCTCAGCTACTTACCACAGTTATTGCTTTCAGGCTAGATTAGGGAGTGTATCTGAAGTGAGTGAGTCTTTTGAAATGTGTAGGAAAACAAACTCTTAGGTTTGGACACTTCTCCCTACTTGCATCATCTTCATAATATCCTGGAGGACAGAACTGAGAGAAGAGTTTGAACTCTTCATCTTATAGGTCTGCCAGATGATGACTGCTCTTCTGTCCCTCAGCCCTTAAAAATACCTTGAACTTGCATTATTTCCAGCAGCTTAGAAAGCTCTCTCATGTGCATATCTGTCTGTGAGCTGGGCTGAGCGGGTAGGCATCACCCTGTGGTATAATAAAGAATGTATCTGGGGCTTTCCTGGTGGCACAGTGGTTGAGAGTCCACCTGCCGATGCAGGGGACGTGGGTTCGTGCCCCGGTCCCGGAAGATCCCACATACCGCAGAGCGGCTGGGCCCGTGAGCCGTGGCCGCTGAGCCTGCGCGTCTGGAGCCTGTGCTCCGCAGTGGGAGAGGCCACAAGAGTGAGAGGCCCATGTACCACAAAAAAAAAAAAAAAAAAAAAAGTATCTGGTCTTTGTCCTTCTTTCCTGGCACAGAGCTTCAAAAACCCTTGGAATTTTCTGAGTGATAGAAGTGTCTTTGTTATTCTCATGAGGTAATTCATGGTGGGTCCCTAGATGGCTTCAGGATGGTGGCTGGTCATCGAAAAGAACGACCTTCTGATTAGAGATCTGAGACTCTGGGCCAGCCTGACTGCTGGGGTAGGCGGGGGCTGGAGATTGAGTTCAGTAATGTAGTTGATGATTTAATCACTCATGCCTATGTAATGAGACCCCAATAAAAACCCTGGACACCAAGGCTTGGTAGACCTTCCTGGTTGGTGAACACACTGACATGCCAGGAGGGTGACATGCCTGGACTCCACAAGGACAGGGCACAGAAACTCTGGGATACATCCCAGATCTTGCCCGATGTGTACCCTTTATCATGAAACTATAATCATCAGTGTAGCCCTTTCCTGAGTTCTGGGAGGCATTCTAGTGAGTTATCTACTGAGGGGTGCTATGGGAACCCACAAATTTATATTTGTCTGGTCAGAAGTGCAAGCGGCCTGGGGTCCCACTTGAGGCTGGTGTGTGAAGTTAGGGCAATCTCCTGCAGGATGAGCCTGTAACTGGTGGAGTCTGACCCCAACTCTGGGTGGTGAGCATCAGAATTGTATTGCAGTACACCCAACTGGGGGTGAGACAGAATACACCCTCACTTGAAAAGTGAGGAAACTGAAGTCCAAGCCCTCTTCATCATTCCTCCAACAGCACAATGACCCTGCACTTGGCTTAAAAGAAGGCCTCCACCAAATGCTGTCAGTGAGAAGTCTGTATCTTTTCAACATATTTTGAATTGAGGATTCAAGGTTTTAATAGAAGGGCAATAAAGAGAAGTGATTAAAAGTGCAGGTTTGGGACTTCCCTGGTGGCGCAGTGGTTAAGAATCTGCCTGCCAATGCAGGGGACACGGGTTCCAGCCCTGGTCCGGGAAGATCCCGCATGCCGCAGAGCAACTAAGCCCGTAGGCCACAACTGACTGTGCTCTAGAGCCTGCGAGCCACAACTACCGAAGCCCACGCGCCTAGAGCCAGTGCTCCACAGCAAGAAAAGCCTCCACAATGAGAAGCCCGCGCACTGCAATGAAGAGTAGCCCCTGCTCACTGCAACTAGAGAAAGCCCGCGCGCAGCAATGAAGACCCAACACAGCCAGAAATAAATAAATAAATATTTTTTATAAAAGAATCTTCTTTAAAAAAGAAGTGCTGGTTTGAGGATGACAGACCCTGAGTTTGAATACTGGTTCTGACACTTGCATGATCTTGGAAAGTTGCTTACCCTTTCTTTTCTCATCTGTAAAATAGGAATAACAACACTTATTTCAAAGAGCTTTAGGAGGATGATATGAAATGATGTACGTAAAGGGTCTAATGTAGTGTCAGGCACACAGATGATCTTTAATAACTGGTAGCTCCTATTATGATCCCTGCCTTTGAGTATTGTTTCTTTAAGACCTAACCAAATAATAGTTAAACCGTAGACAAAAAAAATTTGGCTGCATTGAAATGACTTGAAGAGTCCAGACAGAGGAGGTCATGTTATGTTTTTGGGTGTAGAACAAAGGGAATCAGAGCCCGATGGTTGTTTTTTACAATTTTCCCATACCTTGTTAGGGTCCAACTTGGTTTTGTCCACAGGAGCAGAGTCTTTTATGACTTCCACAAATTCTTCACCAAAACATTGACTATAAAATCCCTAGGCAAGAGAAACCAACAGATTATAAAGGTTATTTTAATATATTGCAACTCTTTGTCTCTCAGAAGGGGAATCCGTTTGGAACAAGTGTAAGGGAGAATATGCTCCTTGATTACTGAAAGTCCCTCTGAGCTAATGAGGCAAGTTCAGCATTTCCTGAGACAAAAACATAAGGAACTCCAGCATTGCAAACTGATATATGCTTCCCTATAAACTGTATGCTTGACATCTAATTCAACTAACATCATCATATTTCCTAAAGATGCTCCAGGGGCATGGAACTATTTACTTCTTGCCTTTTGTAACCTAGGGTTTTGGAGGTCACCAGGCTTCCCGTAATGGGACAAACCACAGCGCACAGGAAGATAAAATACATGCTTCTAGTACTAAACTGGGGAAACATATTAGGGAACCAAGTGGCCTGGGGTCAATTGCTAATTCCTCTCATGAGCTGAACAACTTTGGGCAAGTCACCCAACCACTCTGAGCCATGGCTTCTTTGGGTCAAGTAAGGATTAAAGTCTCTTGTCTCATTTGGCATGGATGGAGCAATTTGACAATGAAAGTGTTTTAAGTTTGACAGCCACGAAAGGGCATAAATTCAAAGCAATAGCAAGAAAGCAAAGAAGTGAAGCTCTGGTTGTTGTCGGCAGTTCAGGGGACCCCAGTTATTCAGTCTGAGATGGTTTTGTTTTGAGGGCACCCCTTGACTTTCCTCCTGAGTTCTTAGTGCTTGGCCCTTTCAACGTCTGCTTCTTTTTTTCTCACTTTTCTCTATGTTGTTTCTCCTTTTCTCCAGCCTTTCCTCCAAGAACATGCTGCTCTCTTCTGCTATGTTACAGATCAAATATAAACAGCAGGTTGGATTGGGGCTGCCAGCCCAATGGGACACTGACTCTGATTATTCAAAGAGGGGTGCTCCTTGGTCAGCAGGGAGAGTTCATTTGTTCCAGGTCACAGCGGGCCTCTAGTCAAGCATCTCCATGTCAGAAGTGGGAAGTGTTGTCTGGTGACACCGAAAGGATGACCACAGCATTTTCTAGGGTTAATTTGATAATTTGGCCCAATGACTTCAAAGCCAAGATGATAAACTTCAAGCTGAAAAACTATTACTAAAATTTGGAAAAGGTTTATAAGAAAGCACATGACACTGATTGAATCTGGATGCTCCTGAAAATAAATATTCACCATATAAACTTACAAAGTTTGAAAAGTATGTACAGAATCTTAGGGGAAAGCTATCCTTATCTTGCTTTACCTCATGATCTCACCTAATATCTTGATATTATACAAGCAGAGTGGGAAACTTTATATATGGATCAATGAGGAATCCATGACTCTTGGTTTTGTTGTAATGACCCACTCTAACCTGTTTGTGTAAAGCACACAATGTCAATCACCCGCAATCACTTGTCTTACCTCTAGTCTATGAGAGATCTCAGGAAGCTTGGTAATTGCAGGCTCTTTGTAAATGAATTCCTTCTCATCCAAGTCCCCAAATTTGCATCCATAGAAACCAACTCGAAAGTAGGTTCCAAACATTCTCTTATGACCCTGATGAACAAAATAAGAAAACCTCTCCTTAGTTATGTAATTCATGAGGATCCATTGAGATGAGAGGGCAGGAGTCTTTTATTGTTGGGTTATAAAGCATTCTATTCCTGTGGCTAATACAAACAGAATTCACTCCTTTAAAAAGTTTTTTTAATGTTTATGGAATAAACTTGGGAAATAATGGCAAAAAAAAAAATCCCATGAAAGATTTCTAGGACTTCTCTTAAGTGAATTTAAGATTTTCACATTCCTGGTTGTAAAGTAATTCAAGCTGCCTTCTTTCACGGTTTGAATCACGGTCCTCTGTCTATTCTCAGCCCTCTTCCGTTTGATAGGAGAGAGCTACAGTAATGATATCCTTAAGGTAAATCACTCCCTAGAGAGGAAGGAGGGCTAAGCATCTCTGAGACAGGGTCACCTGCTGCCAGATTATAGGACCTGTTAGCCAGGATGCCCCCGCTACCTTGCTAATGATGCTGTCAAAGGCTTTCTGCAGCTTTTCGTGGGTGGAGGTCAGCTTCCGGAAGTCTCGATGAGCTTCCAGGATGGGGATGACCAGCTTGTAGACCTCATTGACCGTCTCGTACAGTCCTCCCTTGCAAAGAGGAGAAAAAAATCAAAGAGAATTTAATAATTTAATTTAATCACTGGAAACTTAAAAGAGCAACCAGAGTGCATTAGGCACTGGAGAATGGATTTATTAGGGGCACCACAATATTTTATAGAGCAGGAATAAAGTCTGAGCATCTTTGGGATGGCTGTAGCATTCAAACTGAACTAGACACACTAAATGGTCCTATTTGATAATGTTAAGTTGGAAAAAGGGGTTTCCTGGGGAAAAAAAATAGGACAGGAGACTGGCAGCAGGAACTAAGAACAATTCAGGAAGGCAGCTTTAGCATATTTAAATGTCACCAGGGGTCCTCCTGTAGCCAGATGTTCACTGCATTCCTGAAAAGAGTTAGGGGTCTAACTACCTGGTTTTCTAGAATTCCAGGAAAAACAAGAGTATCTTGGACTTTATGTGAATTCTGAAAGGGAAAGCTGGAAAAAGAGAAGACAGTCAAAATAATAATTAAAATACATAGACTGTAGGATGGAAACTTGGAAATGAAAAGTAGAGAAGAAAGAAAACTATCAAGATGAAAACAAAAGAGGATCAGCTAAACAGAGGGAAGTATTAAATATTTGCTTGGCTTAAAATTTGAGGGAGGGCTTCCCTGGTGGCGCAGTGATTGAGAGCCCACCTGCCAATGCAGGGGACGTGGGTTCGAGCCCTGGTCCGGGAAGATCCCACATGCCGCGGAGCGGCTGGGCCCGTAAGCCATGGCCACTAAGCCTACGAGCCACAACTTCTGAGCCCGCGAGCCACAACTCCCGAAGCCTGCGTGCCTAGAGCCCATGCTCCACAACAAGAGAAGCCACAGCAGTGAGAAGCCCGCGCACCACAATGAACAGTAGCCCCCACTTGCTGCAACTAGAGAAAGCCCGCGAGCAGCAACGAAGACCCAGTGCAGCCAAAAATACATAAATAAAATAAATAAATTTATTTTAAAAAAAATTTGAGGGAGTAGGGAAACTATGAAAATGAAAATGAACAACATACTTTCTTCCCTGCCCTGAATCTCAATGACTTAATCTATATATTTTTAATCTCTATATATTTTTCTCTTATTAGGAGTGTTTAGACCCAGATTAGGTTAACGAGGGAAGTCTCCATGGCTTCCACCCTCACATTTCTCTGAGCTGTCCCTGGTCTGTGACAATCCTGAGGATGACTCAGCTGTCAGCTGAGTCCCTCTCTCAAAGAGAGGGAAAATAAGAGAGTGAGAACGTGCCTCGTGATTTATTGTGTAACCCTGGGCAAGCCATTTCCCCTCTTTGTGGCTTAGTTTCCACCTCTGTTAAATGGAAATAATACTGTGAAACTGCTGCCCAGCCAATGAGCGTGCAGTGAAAACCAGAATACTGCAGTAATGAAGGGCCTTCTCGCCTCCCTGAGAGCTGAGGCAGTTTACATACGTCAAAGTCCTCCAGCCCCTCCTCTGCCCTGCACGCCAATGCACGTGGTGTCATCATGAAGTGGGACTGGCTGGACGTTAAGACCGGCACTCAGGGCACCGACGCCAGAGTTCAGGCTGACTGTGGAAGCCCGGACAGCTGTGTGCACTGACCGTGCTGAAGAGCTCAGCCGCCTGCTCCAGGAGGCCCACCAGGCCGCTCTCGGTGAAGTACCGGCCGGAGCACACCCCGTCCTCGTCCGGCGACAGGGTGTCATCAGAGACCGCAGACTCCTCCAGCACGTTGGAAGAAATATTCTGAAAGAGATCATAGTATGAGCCAGGAGAACAGGGGAATCTGACAACAAAGGCACCACAGGAACCCATAAAGCCGTAAAAGAAACTGGACACCTTTGTAGCTTAGAACTTGCATACAGGTAGCACACTTGCCATTCCTTTTATGCCTACACTCACGGCAGACAGAACTAATTAATTATAGTACGCTTTTCCCCGACGCGTGGATATGGTCTCAGAATTCTTCTCAGCATGGTACCCCATTCAGCCACTACCAACTGACCAGAGTTGGCTAGTGAAGTAAAATCTGTCTGCCTCTCATCTGCCTGGCTCGCAAGATCAAGTGACTCATCCTTAGCAGTCAAGGTAGAGAGAGTTTTACAGTCCTGTATCTTCATATCCAAAATTATAAGGTTGTTTTAGGAATATAGGAGGCTTTCAGAACCTTTTGTGGCCAGCCTTTCTTTCAAACCTGGTATTTCTATTATGATGTTTCTGAATTGGAAATGGTAAAAGGTCCAAGAGATTCAGTTGAAAGAATCTAATAACCCAAGAAATGAATACTATTAGTAGTGTATGCAATTTTCCACATGCAGAGGAATATATTTGCAGTTATGCAGCCTTATTAGCTGTCATCAGAGGGAAAAGATTCCAGGCAGACTTTCCTGGCTTCAGAATTAGGGAGGTGAAAGTAACAGCAGTTATGTGAGAATGTATCCATATCTACATTTGTGGAATAAATATTGTACTCTGGGGCATAGAATTTCAACGATCTCAGTTCCTTGGAATTCTGTGGCCTCAGAGTTATTTTCCTTGCACAGATTTATTTATCTCCAGTTTATAATTCTTTTCAAAAAATTCAATTTTACTGGAGCAGAACAAGGTTGAAAACTAAAGCACACAACATTTAAGAAATCAACACCAGACATCTGTAGTTAATGCTGCCCAGAATTCCTTCATCCTTCTATAAAGTATAGCCTCCTGAGAAACCATCCATAACTCCATGTGTGGACCTCAACTCTGGCTCTGGCTCAGCCAGTCACAGCATTCCATGTCTCTGGCCACTATGATTGGTTCAGAGATAAGCATATGACCCCGTCAGAACCAATAAGATGCACTGAGACTGTCTGCAACTGCTACAAATGAGGCATTTCTCTATTCTCCTGGACTTGAACCTGGGAAGATGTAAACATAAATATCTCTCAATGAGTGTGGGAAGCCTATGAAGAATGAAGCTGACATAACAGAAAGCAGAGACAGGAAGTGATGATGACACTGAGGTCTGATGACATTCTTTGGACCCCTAGGTCCAGTTTGGCAGGTGCTACTCCAGACTCATCTCTCTCATGCAAGCTGATAAATTCCATTTTTACCTTAGGTCCGTCTGGGTTAGGTATTCTGTCACTTGCAAGCACACATTTCCAGAAAGATTTGGTATGTCTCATTTGAGAGAAAAGAGAACTGGCTCATAAGCATCAGCGTAATTTGGCTTCTCTTCTGTAGCTGAGATCACCTAACTCACCATGTTCTGTGTATTCTGAAGACCTCATTCTTCACAGTTCCTTCTGCTTCCCCCTCCCGTTCCTCGTCTTTCTGAGCGTTCCATGACCCCCAGGCTGAGTCACGTGATAAACACTCACAGCATCTTGTACCTTTTTATTACAGCATTTATCATAATTGAAATTGAATAAGAAATGGAAGAATTAGCTGTATGATGCCACTCTCCCTGGCTGGAATGTAAAGTTCATGAGGACAGAATAAGTGCCCAATAAATATCACCTAAAAGAATGAATACGTGGATAAAGGTCTATGAAAAAATAGAGCTATATGCTCCCGTGTAGG
>NW_006793764.1:1846221-1867082 GCF_000442215.2 Lipotes vexillifer
TGTAGGGACAATGTGGAGTTTTCCTGTTGTTTCTAGAAGAACTATTCTACTCACCTTGGCATGACTTACTATAAGCAAATTAAAAGAAATTTATAAGCAATAGTAATGAAACAAGACAAGAGGTTGATATAATTCCACATTAAGTGTTAAACCCAGAGATTTCTGGTAATTGAAAGAGTAGCACTTATAATATTTATAATATTTATCCTTGCTAATATCGTATGGCCAAAATAAATTTTACAAAAAAGCAAATATGTCTAAAATTGATTTTTATACCTTTCTTCACTTTTATGTGATTCAAAATCAGACATGATTCAAAATCAGATATGATTTTTTTATGCTTTTTGGATAAGAATTAAATTATTCCTGAATTGAGAATAAAATTTGTTTGCTGAGAATAAAATGATAGAATAACTACTACTGTTACTGAAGACCATAAGAAAGGAGGAATTAGCGGTATGAGGCAATACCCAGGTTGCCTGGTGAAAAGTATTCAGGAAATCAGAAGCTCCTGGCTCTACCAGCAACAGGTTTTGTGCCTTACTCTATAAGCCTGGGAAAGCTACTTTGAACTGTCCTCTCTTTCTGGTTCACACAGCATCACTAAATTGTGTTGAAGAGCAACATTGAGAACAGAGCCTTTTATAAAAATCAGTCATGAAAATTCAAACAAGAATAATCCAAACACTTGTAAATGACTCTGTGAGTCTGGCTTGAAAAGGGCTTTCTTACTGTACTATATTGTTACAGGTTTCAGGGATTGTCATTTCTACAGAATATGCCTCTAAAAGTACTCGTAAACTTTTTTGTTTCCTCTAAAGACTGTTTTAAACTACTCAGCCAAAACAGTCCAAGTGGCCACTGAGCATCCCAGCCTGAACCAACTTTCAGGCACAGCAGACAATTTCCCTCTGCTAACTATGGGTAATATTCAGCTCATCCTAAGACAGTATTGATTCAGCCCTTTTTTTCCCTTCCCAGGTCAATTTGGTTCTTTCTTTCTTTTTTTTAAAATAAATTTATTTATTTTATTTATTTGTTTTTGGCTGTGTTGGGTCTTCGTTGCTGTGTGCAGCCTTTCTCTAGTTGTAGCGAGGGGGCTACTCTTTGTTGAAGTGTGCTTCTAATTGTCGTGGCTTCTCTTGTTGCGGAGCACAGGCTTTAGGGGCGCGGGCTTCAGCAGGTGTGGCTCGCGGGCTCGAGGATGCAGGCTCAGTAGTTGTGGCGCACGGGCTTAGTTGCTCTGTGGCATGATCTTCCCGGACCAGGGGTCGAACCCATGTGCCCTGCATTGGCAGGCGGATTCTTAACCACTGCGCCACCAGGGAAGTCCCAATCTGGTTCTTCCTTGATTTTAGATTAGCGAAGAGGATATTACAGAGTTGGGGAGTGTAATAAAAGGAATGGGCCCTGAGGGAAATAATTTCTCCAATATTTAGAAAAAATACTTTCACAGTTGTCAGTATACTGTGCCAACTACAAGTCTTTGAGAAAGGGTTTAAATAACCTTAGAAAAGTTGCTCTCTCAGTTTATCTGTGAAGTGGGAGTAATAATATCTTCTCTATCTGTCTGTTTCACTGGTTTATGGGGAAGGCCAAATGAAATCATGGACGTGAAAGTGTTTGGGAATGTCTAAAGTGCCTATTGACTCTACATTTATTGTAAACAATAATTTTTGGGGGGCTTCCCTGATGGCGCAGTGGTTGGGAATCCACCTGCCAATGCAGAGGACACAGGTTCGAGCCCTGGTCCGGGAGGATTCCACGTGCCGCAGAGCAACTAAGCCCGTGCGCCACAACTACTGAGCCCACGCGCCAAAACTACTGAAGCCCGCGTGCCTAGAGCCCGTGCTCCACAACAAGAGAAGCCACTGCAATGAGAAGCCCGTGCACCGCAACGAAGAGTAGCCTCCACTCACCACAACTGGAGAAAGCCGGTGCGCAGCAACGAAGACCCAACACAGCCAAAAATAAAAACAAATAAATAAATTAAAAAAAAATTTTTTTTAAAAACCCAAGATGGTAAAGCAATTAGAAGAGGCAAATTTAATACACTAAAGCAGGGTTTTTCAACCTTGGCATTATTGATGTTTGGGGCCAGATAATTCTTTGTGGTGGGAGCTATCCTATGCATTGTAGGGTGTTCAGCAGCATACCTGGTTTATACCTATTAACTGTCAGTAGCACCCACCTTCCCACCCTCAGTTGTAACAACCTAAAATGTCTTCAGAGACTGTCAAATGCCCCCAGTTGAGAACCACTGCGCTAAAGGAAAAGCTAAACTTGCCCCCCCCACCTGAAAGCTGACGCTGCCCACGGGCAGGTAGCTGTGGTCCTCCAACATGCTCAGATATTCAGCCACTAAGGCAGCTGCGTGCACCAGGCACATGGCAGCCTCTGTGTAGCACTTCCCCTTGGTGTGCTTCTCTGCCATGTTCTGGAGCCAGGTCAGCCGCAGGTCAGGAGATGTCTGGTAACTCTTGGCAATTCTAAAGATGGGTTGAGAAAGTTTCAAGGACAGCGGTTAGTGACAGTGTTTTTCTATTGTGCATGGCCAGTTTTTTTCCCATTAAGAGTTTTGCCTACATGTTCAGAGAATGAGAGAAGAGGCAAACATCTATGAGTCCAGCTTTTTTCATTCCATGTTTGGGGTGTGCAGGATGCCAAGAATGCTATGATTTAGTTAAAGATTTATGGGGGGAAAAACCCCTGATAAAATGATGCCTATTTGAATGGAGCTCTAGCAATTTTCTTCTTTTCTCGCAAAAAAATAACAGAAGACAAAAGTACTATCCTTGGGCTTCCCTGGTGGCACAGTGGTTAAGGATCCACCTGCCAATGCAGGGGACACGGGTTCGAGCCCTGGTCCGGAAAGATCCCACATGTCACGGAGCAACTAAGCCCGTGCGCCGCAACTACTGAGCCTGTGCTCTAGAGCCCGCGTGCCACAACTACTGAAACCCGCGTGCCTAGAGGCCGTGCTCCGCAAGAAGAGAAGCCACTGTGATGAGAAGCCTGTGCACCGCAATGAAGAGTAGCCCCCGCTTGTCACAACTAGAGAAAGCCCGCGTGCAGCAACGAGGACCCAATGCAGCCAAAAAAAAAAAAAAAGTACTATCCTGCTTATGACATCGCATCAGAACAATTTTGCCTTTGTAAGTAGTTTCTCCTAAAACAAGGACTATAAGACAAAATTTTAAATGACAGAGTAAAATATGATTTCTAAATAAAACTTACATGTATGTCTGAATATAAGTGAAAAAACATTTCAGAAATAATTCATGTAACAGGTGATAGTTCTTTTCTCTCATTCTATGGTAAGTAGAAAATAATTTCAAAAAATAAGTACCTCCCTTTAAATTAGGGAGATCTTTCTGAAAACGTGTACATGAATCAACACCCTCTGAATGGTGATTTTCTACCAATTTCTAAATACAGTTTTGGATGTCAGCCAAAACAGTGTACCCACATTTCCTGTGATCATTATATTAATAAGAACTTCATAGTGACAAAGCCTAGATCCTCAAGTGACACCCTTTTGATTTTACCAGAAAAGTTTACCTGTACATGAGATCCATAAGCATCTCAGGATCTTCCTGAAATTCCCTCATTTTCACTGTGTCATATAAGATGCTATTCAGATTGCAGAGAAGTTCTTCCACCTGCAAAAAAAAGTGTACACCCCAAACAGTCTCAGCTTCGTAGTCCATGGTTACAAGTTAGGATGCACTGAAAGTCCAAGGGGCAGCCATGGACAGGCTTCGCTAAGACAGGAGAGAGCACAGGTGAGGGGAGTCTAGACTGGATCCTCTTTGATCTCACCTTTGCAGGTCCAGGCACTTCCGAGGCCCAGATGTGAGTTGGCCCTTGGGATCCATGAATTAGTCCTGAATCATTATATTATCTTTCCTCTCCAGCACCTTCTTGGTTAAATTAGTTTGAACTAGTTTCAGTTATCTGCAACCTGAAAGCCCTCAACTGTACTCTAGAACATCAGAGCTTTTTATACCAAGTAGGAGGCAGCTTAGGACCTCAGCTTAGATTCCATCTAATATATATCATAATACGTTATATAATTATCTGTATCATATGACATAATTATAATATATATATTTCACAAAAATTATATAATCCATAACTATATATGTTATATAATATATTATATGGAATTATATATTACCGATATATACATATGCACATATATATGTATGTATACACACACACGAGTTTATAGCTGGCTGATCACAGACAAGGCACGCTCCTCAGTCTACCTGCATGGGGAAAGGAGTGGTCTGCATATCTGTGTCCTCTTCCGCATAGGCCAAAATTGTCCTCAAGGATCTTCTCAGGTACTCCTCATTAAAGTCTGGTGCTTTTCCCACCAAAGATGCCAGAGACATGGTGACTTGCATCTTTACTCTTGCAAAGTTCTGAGTCAGGAAAAAATAATGATGGAACAAATAAGAGGCACTCAGCTAGTAGATAATTGAAGGCAGTAGAGCCAGATACCAATAACTCTCCGGTGTTTCTTTAACCCAGTCTCAATCATTTCCTTTTTTTCCCAGTGAAATATGAGCTATACTTCGCTCAAGACTCATACTGTTGTTTAACTGGTTTAAGTGGCTATTGCCCTGACATAAATCTGTCAGTTCCCTTTAAGTTTTCATTGAGGACCTGGCCAGCTCCGTGCAGCAAGGCTGGAAGGTTCCTACAGAGTTGGGTCACAGGATGTCTCCCTTTGTGTCAAGATTCCTCTTCTTGGAACTTTATTTAAACTGTAAAGAGGAACAGGATTTATGTGGGCAAGATTTCTGAGATTTCTGGATTCTGGGTAGGCAGCAACTTTGTTTCTCCTTTCCTTCTAGGCCCATGGAAAACTATGGCTATTCCAAGGGCCTCTGGCCTCTGAGGAATGTCCTGAAGGCTTTTAAATAGTTATACCTAATACATTCTGAGGGCCCTGCCTTTCTTCCATGGGCCAAGTTATCGTTTCATATCAGTTGAGCATGCTCATTAATGTGACTACAAATGTAAATTCCAAAAGAACATACTAAAATCTAGACAAACTAAGACTGTGCTGTAATAAAGCTGAATTCCAAAGGCTGCTAAGCTTCAATTAACACTCAGGTGTGGATGATAGCTATCATTGCAAATTCTCTTCCACAGTTCATTCTGGTAACAATCAGATTTCAGAAACAGGGCAAACTCTTCTGAAGTCCTAATTCTGTTGTATTTTTTTCCCCCACAGATGACAACCTTGAATCTACACATATTTGTTCATTTCTTATTGAAACACACGGATGGAAACCACTGCATTCATCAATCTTAATAATTTACTTCTAGAAGCAAAGTCAAACTAAAGCTGCTATCCATCTACATGCCCAACTGTTTCCTTCCTACGTGGCAGAAGTCAACTGCAATAGTGCACACTTTTCCTCCCCCAGGGCTTTGCATTGACTCTCTCTGCTGATTCTGGGTCGCCCTGGGCGCTTACGCCGGTGGCTCCAAAGCTGAACCTCATGAGGAGGTAGAGAGTGGCGCAGGCTTGGCTCCGGGCGACGTCCATGCTGCTGCCGCAGTGATGCAGCACTCGCTGACACAGGTCCGCGCACTGATCCACTTCCTCCTCAAACAGCAAGTCGCCGAACTAGGAGAGACACAGGGGCCATAAGACGTCACTTGGCACGATCGTACGCTTTCTGGACTGGATGCCTGTTGAAATATGGAAATGGCTGCTTGGACAAGCAAAAAGCCCACAAGAATTAATGCGCTGCTCCATACAGATGACGAGTTACTTGAATCAGAAGATGAAGTGAAGCAACGGAGTCGACTTAAGATCTCATTATGAACTGCTCAGCTAAGATCAGGGCTGCGTGATTAGCCGCACGGTTAGCCAGGCTGCCTTCCCTGCTGGAGTCCCAACTCTGAAGGAGTTAGCCTGAGTTTACTGGGTTCCCTGGAAATGACTGGTGACTGAGAAAGAGCAAATGATCCTGACGGGTGAGAGCAGAGGGATTCCACTTTATTTTCTTTTCCTTTCCCACCCACCCTCCACGGCCCACCCTCCACGGACATGCAGATCTTAGTTCCCCGACCAGGGATCGAACACACACCCCCTTCAGTGGAAGCGCAGAGTCTTAACCACTGGACTGCCAGGGAAAGTCCCGGGATTCCACTTTCTAAATGTAAAAGATCCCAGATAGAAGGCATCAACCGAGATTTTCAATAAAGGGGGAGATAGGAATCTGCAATAGACTGTTTTACCTCAGGAAAATCTATATTCTTCAGGCTATGAGAAATGTATTTCTAAACCTTCTGCATTTTATGACATGACATTTTGTAAGATTTACGAATGGGAGTCATGTATAGGAATTGAATCTCACTCAGATAAGGTACTAAAGAAAAAGGGTGAAAAACAAAGTTGCTCAACTGATTTCCACTCTCGTGTCTTCAGTGAGTGGCCATTTCAAATTTCTATAGTTGGGCCCACATTTCTAGTGTGAGAGGCACTGTTTTTCCTCTTCATGGTGAGTCCTGTAGAATCTGTGTACCTGCTTCCTTCCTAATGAGACTTAAGACCTTTACCGCAGTGTCACTTAACACAGTGGTCTGTGGGTTTTGGTGCACCTGAAGCAAGAAACGTGAAGCTAGATTGATGGGAATCTTAACTCTTTTTTAAGAGTAAGAAAGCAAGTGTCCCATGTTTACCTTGGCAATGAGAGCACGGAGTGTCGCGAAGCAGTGAGTCAGGTAGGTGGTGCTCTGATCACAGCTCAGAGAATTCACCAGGACCCTTAGCACGCCTCCCAGCAGGCTGTCTTTACAGTCCAGAGCTGAGCTTGCCTGGGGGAACAGAACAGCATCGATGATTCCCTGTGCTGTGCCCATGAACTGAGGGGGAAGACACAGGTGGGTGCTCTTGGCAATTAGCACACTTTTCCTCCCCCAGGGCTTCGCATTGACTCTCTCTGCTGATTCTGGGTCGCCCTGGGCGCTTACGCCGGTGGCTCCAAAGCTGAACCTCATGAGGAGGTAGAGAGTGGCGCAGGCTTGGCTCCGGGATGCTGATGTTTCATCTCTCTCCGTCTATGATCTTAAGGGTTTGGGAAAGCACCCCGTATATCGTCCACTACCAGGCGAGCTGAAGACCTATTTCCAACTGATTTGGGATTTATGCCTAATTCTGGGCTGCTAAACCAAGTTATAAGGTACACCTTCCCCCAATCCTGGGCAACAGCTTTTGGAATGTTCTTTCCTTGTATACAAGGCACAGCTTTTCTTGTGGGCTTTCAAACCACAATTGTGGGCTTCCCATTACACTAGGGGCTGCTTGTGGCAGTGACGTTTCTAAATAGAAGCTTATTTATCAGCTGCAGCAGGACTAATGCCCCCAAAATCAATGATAAATAAGTTTCAGCTTCCTTTGAAAACTGTAAATACATTTTGAGGACTGGGGTTAAGAATATAGCACTCAAAGCAGTATTGTATAAAGATATAATCAACATGATGCCAAGTATTTTTTTTTTTTTTTTTTTTTTTGGTTCGGGGGCCTCTCACTGTTGTGGCCTCTCCCGTTGCGGAGCACAGGCTCCGGACGCGCAGGCTCAGCGGCCATGGTAAAGCTTTTGAAAAGCTTCAAATACTTTAAATACTCTTACTCTTTGATCCAGTAATTCAACTTATTGGAAATATTCTTTGGGAAACAGAAATAGACAAAAGAATTCAAAGATAAAGTTTAGCTGTAGTTGGAAAAACAGTAAACAAGCTAATAAATACGTAACAACAGCAGAGGTTTTTGGGGGAAAACCTGTAGAAATAATGGGATCTACAATAGATAGATTGATCCCAGTTATGGACAGACTGGAGAAACAGGCTGTCAGGACCAGGAAATTTGAGAGGCTGGATAAAATGAATGACATCCCCACCCCCTCCACACTACCAGAGAACAATCCCTTCTCCACCCCCACAGGACACAGGAAGTCTATCCTCTGTAAAAACTGAATGAGAGATGTTCCAAACTCAGGAACACCACAGAACAGAGAGAGATGGTGGCATGAAACAGGATGAATGGGTTTACATTTTAAGTTGAGTTGATGACCCCAGCCCCCTCCTCCCACTGAGGTCTCAGAGCCCCAGTGGCCAGGTATGTTCTGCCTATATTTGAAATTAGAAAATCTTTTCTGGGAGAATGTCAACTGCCCAGAGAAAATTCTACAGATAAAAGCATTCCAAGTTTTTTTTTTTTTTTTTTTTTTGTGGTACGCGGGCCTCTCACTGTTGTGGCCCCTCGCATTGCGGAGCACAGGCTCCAGACGCGCAGGCTCAGCGGCCATGGCTCACGGGCCCAGATGCTCCGTGGCATGTGGGATCCTCCCGGACTGGGGCACGAACCCGTGTCCCCTGCATCGGCAGGCGGACTCTCAACCACTGCGCCACCAGGGAAGCCCGATGCCAAGTATTTGATACCAAGTATTTATCAAAGGTACCATATACTTTTGGTCTTTATTTTTGTACAATAATCACTTTTTAAAAGATAACTTAAAAGTTGGATTACTAAGTTCAACTATGTTTCGACAATATTTCTTCTTCTAGCCCTCTAATAAATGATTTTTCATTGGAAACATGTAAGGACTCATTTTTCAGGTTAACTGAAAACCCATTATTACCTAGATGTCTTGAGAATTTCTGGAAGCATTCACTTAGAAAATGAAATTAGTATGGTGAATTGTATTACTATAAAATTCACATTGATATAACACTTTTCTACAGCAGGGATGGCAAATTCATGGTACAAATGATTTTTCTTCACTAATTTGTGTCCAAAACAGACATTAATCACACTTAGCACTCCTTTTACCTAGCCCAGTCATAATCTTAGCTCCCATACAGACATCAACTATAATTCAAATGGAGTTGACCTATCAAAAAAAACCCCTACCACCCCTATTCTAGACACTGAACTGTAAGCCCACCACCCACATTATAAACTTTGCACATGCGCAGGCAGATTTAACTACGAGAGTCAGTCTGTCAAGCACCTAACTCTTTCCAAGCAAGCTTCAAGTCAATGAATCCAGAAGGATGTTCGGTAAGTATCTCTGGAATTTGTAAGGTGCACACTATTGTAAATGGTAAACTTCCCAACTTCATTTAAACAAAAAGCATTTCATATCACGTTTATTTCTTTCACAATTTTCTATAAAGAATTCCTTATTAAATTCTAGTAAACATATTCACGTTGAATAGATCAGTTGTTTGTTGTCCTCACCTGGATAATGTTTTCCTGCATATCCAGGATGATTAAATTTGCTTCGGTAGCTAGATTGCCACTGATCAAGGCTTCTTGATCTAACTCTGCTTTTGTTCTAAGAAACAAAAAGAGGTCAAATTAAAGTGCCTATCAAATCTGGCCATTTCCCAATGATGGTAATCTATATTCCAAGTGTAAAGAAATCTTCTGAAGAGTCAATCTTGAAGTGAAAACAAAGCAGCCGGTTACTGGTAACTAAGGAATACAGGTGCCTTCTGTAATTGGTGTCTGGTTAAAAAGGCTTTCTAGGTAAAGTCTCCAGGCCATCCCCATCCCCCCTATTATGAATAATGATAATTATAAAAATAACAAAAAGGGTAAAAAAGCAATTATTGGTTATTACTAGCAATTAGGTCAGCCAAGCAGATTGGTGCTTAAAGCTTCAGGGTCGGGCTTCCCTGGAGGCGCAGTGGTTGAGAGTCTGCCTGCTGATGCAGGGGGCACGGGTTCATGCCCCACTCTGGGAAGATCCCACATGCTGCAGAGCGGCTGGGCCTGTGAGCCATGGCCGCTGAGCCTGCGCATCCGGAGCCTGTGCTCCGCAACGGGAGAGGCCACAACAGTGAGAGGCCTGCGTACCGCAAAAAACCCCACAAACCTTCAGGGTCATTCTTGCGTTTCACCCATGAGAACCATCTCCTGATCTGAGCCAAGAAGCCTCGGCAACAAGCTAGAGGAGGTGAGACTGGGTGTGATGTGAATTTGGCTAATCGCGATGCTGCTTGATTAGGAAAGGATGATGTTTCAGAACTGGGTCAGGGAAGAGTCAGTGTCTTGACTTTCCAAAGACTGCCTTGGGGTTGCACAGTCAAGTATGGGCCTTTTGTCCTTTTCCAATGGGAAGCAAGGTTGCATTCTTGTGGGGCAGGCCATCTAACATCCTGCTGGACGTCAGTGATTATTACCCACGAGGGAATGGGAAATTATCTGGTGCTGCTTCTCTATTAGGTTCCTTTTTAAAGAATCAGAACATTTTATGCATTAATTTATCCATTCTCATAAAATCCAAGTGAAGCTGGAAAGAGACATTTTGTATCTCCTAAATATAGTGGCCAGGAAAGGAAAGTGTGAAGAATTAACTTTCCCAAGATGTCCCAGTGGCCAACGTGTTGCCATAGGGGTTGGGGCATCCTGATATGAGCTCAAAACTCTTGGTCCGGGATAATCACTTAGCTGTGCTTGAGTCCCCTTCACCCAATGATGGGGGCATTGCTATGGCTTACATGCCATCAAGGGCTCAGAATAAATATTTCCCTGCATAATTTTATTTATTTATTTTATTTTAATTTAATTTTAATTTTTACTTTTGGTTGTGTTGGATCTTCGCTGCTCTGTGTGGGCTTTCTCTAGTTGTGGCGAGCGGGGGCAACTCTTCATTGCAGTGCACGGGCTTCTCATTGTGGTGGCTTCTCTTGTTGCGGAGCATGGGCTCTAGGCGTGCGGGCTTCAGTAGTTGTGGCGTGTGGGCTCAGTAGTTGTGGCTCACGGGCTGTAGAGCGCAGGCTCAGTAGTTGTGGTGCGTGGGCTTAGCTGCTCCTTGGCACATGGGATCTTCCCAGACCAGGGATCGAATTCGTGTCCCCTGCATCGGCAAGCGGATTCTTATCTGCTGCACCACCAGGGAAGTCCCTTCCCTGCGTTTTAAATGTTTTCACTATGGAAAACAGTATGGAGGTTCCTTAAAAGACGAAAAGTAGAACTACCATACAACCCAGCAATCCCACTACTGGGCATATACCCTGAGAAAACCATAATTCAAAAAGAGTCATGTTCACAATGTTCACTGCAGCTCTATTTACAATAGCCAGGACATGGAAGCAACCTAGGTGTCCATCAACAGATGAATGGATAAAGAAGATGTGGCACATATATACAATGGGATATCACTCAGCCATAAAAAGAAACAAAATTGAGTTATTTGTAGTGAGGTGGATGGACCTAGAGTCTGTCATACAGAGTGATGTAAGTCAGAAAGAGAAAAACAAATACCGTATGCTAACACATATATATGGAATCTAAAAAAAAAAAATGGTCATGAAGACCCTAGGGGAAGGATGGGAATAAAGATGCAGACCTACTAGAGAATGGACTTGAGGACACGGGGAGGGGGAAGGGTAAGCTGGGACAAAGTGAGAGAGCGGCACGGACATATATACACTACCAAATGTAAAACCGATAGCTAGTGGGAAGCAGCCGCATAGCACAGGGAGATCAACTTGGTGCTTTGTGACCACCTAGAGGGGTGGGATAGAGAGGGTGCGATGGAGACGCAAGAGGGAGGGGATATGGGGATATATGTATACATATAGCTGATTCACTTTGTTATAAAGCAGAAACTAACACACCATTGTAAAGCAATTATACTCCAATAAAGATGTTAAAAAATTTTTTAAAAATGTTTTCACACTTAGGATAGGCTCTGTGGTCCCAAGCTGCTCTACATTTTGTCCTCATTCTCCAAATGATAATATTTGTGTAAAATAAGTGAGATTTAAAAGCTACTTTTTATTAATTTACTGGACGTTTAGATTTAGAGCAAAGCTATCCAAAAGAAACATAATGTGGGCCACATGTGTCATTTTCTATTTCGTAGTAGCCACACCAGAAAGAGCCAAAAGAAACAGGTGAAATTAATGTTAATATATTTTATTTAACCCAATATATCAAAAAATAGTCAATGTGTAATCACAATAAAACTTACTAATGAGATATTTTACATTCTTTTATTTGTGCTAAGTTCAAAATCGGGCATGTATTTTTCACTTATAGTACTACCTTGGCTATTGTACTGGACAGTGCAGATCTAGAGTGACCTAATCTGGATTTTTTTTTCCCCAAATTTTTTAATTGTGGTAAAATATACATAACACAAAATTTACCACCTTAACCATTTTTAAGTGTACAGTTAAGTACATTCATATTTGTTGTGCAACCATCACCACTACTAATTTGATTTTTAAAAAGCCATTTTTTTAAAACGATGGTTCTCAAATTTGACTACACAAGAAACACCTAGGGAGTTTCACCACATACTGATTTCTGAATCCTGCTGCTGGAGATTCCAAACTAACTGTCCTGGGGTACACCTGGGCACTGGGAGATTGTAAAAGCTCCCCAGGTGATTTTAATGTACAGCCCAGGCTGAATATGACTGCTCTAAAAGAAACAGAGCCAAAATAATTGAAAAGTGATCCGAAAGAAAAAGGTGAAAGACACCACTATTATAATTACAAAAGTTTTCCAAATAGCTTAATTTAGCAGTTACAATTTTACTATATTTTCTCTTTTTAAAAAATCACCCCTGAAGATGATCAGAGGAGAATCATTAGCTCTGATTATGAGCAGTCCATCCTGTAGCTCAGGGCTGAGACTTGACCTGGAGGGGTTTGGTGCACCCTGCATGGAAAGTCTCAGTATTATGTTGTTTCTGCAGCAAATGGGAAAGGTTTCCCCAAACATCCACTCACACAGCCCAGGCAAACATGCTTTGTTAAGCTCTTCTTTTAATCTCATGGCCTAACCACCCAAGCAGTTCTGTGGCAACTAACTACATACAATATTTCTTTAATTTTTGGGGTGCGGGGGGCGGGTTTCATTGCCTGAACTAGAACTTATGCACTCTCAGAACCAATATCTTATAAATCAGTTCAGGGAACTTAGAACAAGCATAAAATACCCAAACCAAATGGATATTATTCATAAGACCAACAACTGGGCTGTGCAAGTAACACATACAATAAAAATATTTACCTCCTTAATGTTTTAAAATAAATTTGACTCCCAAAAGTCCCATAAGTGAGCCAGAATGATTCATTCTTGTGGTAACAACCAAGACAGTAACATATTTATTTACAAAACAACATTGCTACTCAAGTCTGCCCCATCTCCCACCCCTCCTTATGATGGGTGCTTTATATACCATGGGGATACCCTACTTATGCCTTGTCGTATGTGTGTGTGTGTGGGTGGGTGTCTTTAGCCATATAATGTTTTGTCAGTGAACCCTAGGATTCATTAGGCTACCTGTTGCTAAGAGGAGCAGCTGTTATGTGCTATCTATTCAATTTCATTTTAGCACTCATATGTCCAAATTGTTGCACATATAGCAATATGTATATAGCATATATTGCAATCCAAGCAGGATTTCTCTTCTTTCATTTCATTTTAGCATTGTTTTCTGATAATACATCATAATACACATCCATTGTAGGACACACAGCAAAGTATAAAAAGGAAAACATCATTTACACATATTCTCAACACCCAAAGAAAACCATGGTTAATGTTTTGGTAAATTTCCCTCCAGTCTTTTAAAAAATGTATTTACTATGTGTAGCTGGAGGTTTAAGATTTTACTCTAAAAACAAGTATCTGTTCTGCTTTGTTCACTTAACATTATATCATAAGCATTTCCCATATCATTAAAATGATTTGAAAACATTTAAATGCCAATCTAATATTTCATTACATATTTCCCTATCCTTAAGCATTAAGAATGTTCCAGGTTTTTTTTACAATTTTATGTAATGCTGACATAAATGTCCCTGAATATACATCTTTGTACACATTTCTGGAGTGTAAATATGGATTGAAATGATGTGGTCCTGGGTACCCTGTCCTGCCTCATCAGCAGCTTTTCTTAAGCTAGCTGAGATTGCTAAATATTAGTTTTCTTTAAATGCTTATCAGTGTGATAAATATTTAAGGGCTGGAAATCATAACTCTTTATATCTTTGATTATCCTGGGTCCCTGGATGAACTGAATTTACACAGATCATGATGTTTCATTTTCTTACCCTTGGAAGGATGTAGTTGTTTCAGTAATACAAGTAGCCTGGGAAAAATAGTTTTGAACTTTAGGTAAAAGTAGCACAATGTTGCTGAGTGACTTACTTATCTAGCTTCTCATTAGCTTGCCGCCAATGTGTCTGCTCTTTCCTCCATCTCAAATTTTCATTTAGGCCTGGAAATCGGTCATTCCCTAGGAGTTAAGAAATGCACGACAGGAATTTGATTAGCAGTAGCAAGATAACCAGAAGTTCCGTAACAAGCTCAACTGAGAGGACTCAGCATCACTTCTCTGGCTAATTAGAATCCATGCTGGGTGCTGGTGGGAGACAAAGCCCACAACCAAGTCTGGGCTGACCTGCTCTTTGATTGACAGGCTAGAGCTTAGAAGAACACCTGCCCTTCTGGAGTGTCAGCAAGCACATTTCTCATGAACACAGGGTTCCGGTGAAATTGGGGGTTCTCCCTGAATTATTGAAAAGGAGAGTGTTTGTGTTGAATGAGGGTGTCCAACCACCACTGAAAAAGCTTGTCTCCTTCCAAGTTCCCTACCATGGTGTCCCACTGCTAGAAGGAGCTGTCAGTCTGTTTTTCTTGAGCACAGTGAATAAGACTGAGGGTGCCTGAACACTTCACTCTATCCTACAGAGAAGAGCTCAGCTTTTTGGAGATCATTCCTAATGTGGTGAGATCCCTGGAGGACTGGCACACTCTGAGACCGTTGCAAGGATTGGATCCATTCTAATAGTGCCCTGCATGATTTGAGAAGATTATCTTGGAACCAGAACTATCCAGTAGAACTATCTACATAGACTATTCAAATATCCCGGGGAGAAGTGTCAGCCTTGAGGGAGACACCATTAATCTCATCCTATGACTCACATTCTTGGACGGGACCTTTTACCACCAACAAGTTTGAAACAGAAGATGCCATTTGAGGACATTTCCAGGGTTCTTGTGATCTCAGGAAAGGAGCTTTCCCTTAGAGGAATGGGGCTAACATCACATACATCTTGCACAGAATCCCAGAAGCTGCTCGTCTCTATTACCATAACGTCTTAAGAAAGTGATGGTGTCTACTCATCATGTGGGGAGGACACTCCTTCCCACAAAGGGTACAAAGCTCTGCTGACAGCAGGGAAGGGCCGATCCAACACACCTGGAGCCCGGCAGCGCCGCATCATCTCCCCTCTGGCCCCTTCCCCACGGAGCAAAGCCTCTTCCAGCCTGGCCTTGACATCCCTCGACTTCTGCAGAACTTGGGTACTGACTCTGTCAGAACTCTGTTTTCCCTGGATCGGACAGAAGCAGGAGGACATTAAGTTCGGTTAGATCTCTGCTCATGGGGAGAATACTAAAGACAGAACACTTCATGGTGACATCAGCCAGTTTGGACATGTGCTACACAGACACGCCCCAAAGGCTGAAATCCTGTTAACGGGACTGAGGTTCTCTCTGCAGAAGGAAGAGATCCTTTGCCAGTGGAATTATCATAGCTAGATAGGTTATGGATATACAAATAGGCTATGGACTTTAATACAGAAATAAGACAAAGTTAAGGATGCCCCCACTGCCCAAACAGAGGGGAACAGTGACAAGACAGGATAGAACTTGAGCAATACCTTGTATTCAAAACATGAGACACAGATGAAAAGGAGATCTAAAATCCTGTTTAGTTGCATTGATGGCAGGTCAGCAATCCACTTCCTAAGGAGGCTCTGATCGGCATTTTTCATGATCCAGAGGAAGCAAATCATGAGGTTTCGGGTCGTGTCGGCATTCAGCATGTTGTACTGCTTGTAGGGCTGGAAGCAGGCAGATTGGGAGATTGAAGTAGGGCAAGAGGCCGAGCAGCAGACACATTGAAAGGGATGCTATTTCCTAAGACACAGTAACGGTACTTTTCCTTGACGGGGATGTTTCTGGGAGCTCTGCAATTCCTCCAGCCAGGGAGGCTGTGTTCTTTTGAGCTGGGCGGCTTTGCAAAGGGGCTGGCCCGGGGCAGTATTCTAACCAGGCTTTCAGCCAGGGCACCCTCTGTTGCAGGAGCAGTGTGGTCTGGTGGTCTGCCCTGGACCTTGACCATGCCCTCCCCCAACCCAATCTCAGTGATACACAGGGCCTTGCCAGCTGTGAGATCTTCAAGCATTATATTTCTCCTTCAAGCTGGCGACTGCAGGGTTGGACTTATAGCAGAGAACTACCCTGGCTGGTTTCCCGAAATACCCTAACTGTTCAAGATTTAGCTTCTTTGTCAGAGTCCAAAGTATAAGGGTCGTGAACTACTCAGCAGATTAATCAAGTGCATAATTCAGTGGAGGCCTCTGTAATGGGACTTTAACCACAATTTATGCTCTCCTGGGGGGGAGGTGTAGGGGCTCAGGCTGTCTGCTTTCATACTTTGGCTGCAGTGTTCATTTCAGAGTGCTGAGCACACTTTCTGTCACTCATCCAATCAACACAAAGGACAATATGTGATTCACGTGGCATAGCTAACATCCAACGGAATGTAGTGGTGAAGCTGCAGTGAGGTATTAGTTCATATGTGAGGGGAATGGCAGGTCTGGATGGGAATGATAGGCCTTATGAAATTAGTTTAGTTTTTCTGAGTCTGGCCACAAGAAGAAGTGAAATCTTTAGATGTATTGAATATACACAAATATTATAACTTCATAGGAAATAACTTCTAAGAGGTGAAGGTTCTTGGGCTTTTGAGTTTCTCTGTTGGAGACAACAATGTAAAAGGCACACACCACCTCAGGCAGCTAACTTAGAAGGTAGGAAGGTGGAGGAGGTCATAAAACACACCATATTTATTCAACCGTAGGATGACTGATGTCAACCCTCCAGTGTTTCTTTTCTCTTTTTTTAACTCCTGTCCTTCAACTCTCATGGGGGTGTGTGGGGAATGGGGGAGTGCTGGAGGGAAGAGAAGAAAGTCACCCAGCAAAGCAGAATTAGGTTGAGAGGCTGCCTTCCCAGGAAAGAACTGAGCTGAGTTCTCTGCAGATATGAACGCTACACTGAAATGCAAAGTTAAATTAAGCTGGAGGATGCAGCGCTGTCTTGACAAAAGGATCGTCAGAGCTCAGCAGGGAACAGAGGTAGATCCCACCTCAAGTGAATCAGAGGTTGTATTCCTGCACGAGCCCATCTTCAAGCCCATAGCGTCTGTGCAAAAGGACAGAGCAAAACAACTCTGTTTAGGCTCTCTGGGGACCTAGAAAAGCTGAAGAAGCTTAAGACACACCCTACCAAGTGACCGGCCTCCTTCAATCTTTTTTTTAAGGCAGACACAGAATGAATAATATATGCATAGAATAAACACAGTGCCAGCCTCCCACCTGAGGGAGCCTTGGTTTGATCTCCTTTGCAATATCTCAGGTTTTCCAAGTTCACCTTTCTTGGTTTTCTGAGCCTTGAACTTAGCACCATTGAAACTGCCTGAATTTGACCTGTGAGTCTCTTGCTGTCGCCAGAACCCTGCCTGACTGTGTGCTGCCTCAACTGTGCCATTTCCCTTTTCAACTGCTAGCTTCACAATGATTACTTCTAGCGTGAAGCAATGAGGCAGAAATCTCACTGCCTGCTCTATGCTGGGTTCTGGTGGGTGAATTTAGGAACAAGCCCATTAAAGAATGGGAAAAGACACAAAATGAAAAATAAACGGGAGAAATTGTGCACCAACATACCAGGGAAGACAGCATTGTTCCACTTGTCTTCAAAGTAAAATTCCCAGCTATGGCTAGTGCCACATTCTGGTTAATTGCACTGGTCCCTTCTTGCTCTTCATCTGAGCCATTGGTACGATTTTTTCCACTGCGGGCATCTGCAGCTGCAATTAAAATACTATTGGTCTTACCATATGATTCAGCAATCATGTTCCTTGGTATTTACCCAAAGGACTTGAAAACTTATGTCCACACAAAAATCTGCACATGGATGCTTACAGCAGCTTTATTCATAACTGCCACAACTTGGAAACAACCAAGATGTCCTTCAGTAGGTGAATGGATGAATAAACTGTGGCACATCCAGACAATGTGATAAAAAGAAATGAGCTCTTAAGCCATGAAAAGGCGAGGAGGAAACTTAAACGCATATTAATAAGTGAAAGAAGCCCATCTGAAAAGGCTGCATACTGTGTGATTCCAACTACACGACATTCTGGAAAAGGCGAGACTATGGAGACAGTAAAAAGTTCAGTGGTTGCCAGGGGTTGGGGGAAGGGAGGGATGAATAGGCAGAGCACAGAAGAATTTTAGGGCAGAGAAACTAATTTGTATGATACTACAATGCTGGATACATATCATTATACATTTGTCCAAACCCTTAGAATGTACAACACCAAGAGTGAAACCTAATGTAAATTATGAATTTTGGGTGATTATGATGTCTCAATGTAGGTTTATCTATTGTAACAAATGCACCCCTCTGGCGGGGGATGCTGATAATGGGGAGGCTGTGCATGTGTGCAGGCAGGGGGTGTATGGGAAACCTCTGTACCTTCCTCTCAGTTTTGCTATAAACCCAAAACTGCTCTAAAAAATAAAGTCTTAAAAAAATCTTTCTTGCCAACAAGCCAAAGATGGTATTACCCTATGTTCCCTACCCACTGCCCCATGTGTGACTGATACTTAGTTACTAAAGTCAGCACAGTAATTTTAAACCTGAAATTTAGCATTATTTATCTGCTATAGGAAAATAGCATCTATTTATCATCTATTTATTCCTGTTTAGCATCTATAGGAAAAAGTAGGCAGTCTAATAAAAGAGAGAACATGTCCAGCACAAGATTAGGCTAGAAGTTAATTTTTCAAACAAAAAAAATCTCAAAGCTTTCGTAACACTTTTCTATGATATTTTTACTTCATTCGTATATTTCAAATAATGACCAAATAGAAAGGAACCTATAATTACAGAATTAAACAGTACATTATAGAATAACAAGCTATTATCACAAATTCAGCAATAATTTATTAAATTTTGAATGTCTGAAAGGAATGTTAATTTATTGTATCCATGTAATATAGATGTATCTATATTTATACATAGGTCTAGATGTATGCAAACAAAATAAGGACCCACCATTTAAAAGGCTCGTTTTAAGACCATTATGAATCATACACACAGAAAGTATTAATATTTGTTTAAGCAGTTTTGAGAAAAGTGTGTTAAAACACGTAAGACTGATCCATTAAAAACTTGTAATTTTATTAGACCTGTCAACATTATAGTATTTTGACTTTCAATTTTTCATAAAAACTAGTGTCAACAGTATTTTCACCTGCCAAGCTTATAAAAACAGAACTCAATTTTTAAAAATAATAATTCACTATTGTTTTTAAGTCAGTGGAGTTTTTAAACAAATGGTGAAATGAAGAGCATGTGGCAATTATTCAAGACCTGATAACTTTATCAGGATTAATTTCAGCATACGTTCTCATTTCCCCTAAATGTGCATAGGGTCATGGTTACAAGACAAGGAGAGGAGAGGATAGAAACAGTTGCTGCCAAAATGCTTTTATAGAAGTTCTCTCATTTCATCTTTATCACAACCCTAAGATATAGGCATTGTTATCACATTTTTACAACCGAGGAACGGAAGGGAAGGCATTAAAAGGCTGAGGAACTTTCCAACGGTCATATATAGTAATAAATAGGCTGTAATTTGAATTCAGTTGTATCTTTTTAAAAAAATATACTATATCCTTATTAGTTTATCAATCGAAAGGTTTCATATGTAACAGATGCACTATATTACCTCTAATAATAGAATACTTACACTGTTTTCCCACTGTCAGCTACATCATGGCTATAAAGTTCAGTGCATACGTAAAGAAACCATTGAGACTTAAAAGGCTCAAAGACCAAGTGCTCAGAAGTTTTGATCCCAAGTCACTGATCTGGAAAATTCTAATCAACAAGGAAGCTTAGGATAATGCATGCTAATGTGATTCCCTGCTTTGGGAACAAACAAATCACAGGTCTTCAAGTGAAACTTTCTTGAAAGGTCCAGGCAAAATCCTAGAAATGGTCTGCAAGTCACCTGCCATGCTCTGAACTGCATCTTTAAATCTTGAAGACACCTCTGTTCTCTGTTTGCCCTCCAGTCAGGCACTGCTACAGGAAGCTCCACGCACCTCACCCTGCAGCCGGCTCATCTCTTGTGCCAAGCTTGCTTCTGTAATTTCCCTGCCCATTTTTTCCTCATTTTATGAGCACAAGGATTTTAGAAATAATTTAGTCACAGGACACTTTGCATTTGGAGGAAGAAAACATGGATGGTTCTAAGATTCCGAGCATGATTGCTTCCAAGGATGCTGGGCTCAATAAGCATTCCTTGGGATCCTTCCTCAGTTGAGAGAACAAGCCAGGTAATTTTTAAGAACTTCCCTTTGCTGAGGAAAAAGCAAGAACCACTCTGAAGTGGCCAGAATTGTGTGTGTGTGTGTGTGTTGTGGGGAGGGTAGGCAGATTGGCTTGTCTTTCTAAGGTCTCAGGTAAGATGCTCTTTTTTGGGAGAGGGTAGTTTTGTTTGTCTACATTCCCTAATCCACACAGTAACATGCAAATAAACCCAGGAGGTACACAAAGGCCTTTCAGACAATCTATCCTTTCCTCTTGTGGCCAAGTGGGAGATACTGACTTTCAACCTTAGAATGAGCCTCTTAGTGCCAAAGGCAAAATTCCTCTGCCGTGGCAGAATCTCCTAAGAGTGTCAGACACCATGCCTTTTTTTTTTTTTTTTTTTTTTTTTTGT
>NW_006793764.1:1867183-1898937 GCF_000442215.2 Lipotes vexillifer
CTTTTTTTTTTTTTTTTTTTTTTTGCATGGTACAGTGTTTAGACTCATTTGAGTCTGTTTCTTTCCTTAAAAGCTCATAAAAGAAAAAAAAAAAAAAGGAACAACTTTATTTCAAGGCATTAGAGCACGGATCTCCAAAAGAAATAATTCTGTTATTATCTTATCCTTTGTAGTGTATAGGCTATAATGTTAATCATATACCAGCAGACCAATAAGTGAGTGAATAAACAAACAATTTCTAAATGAAAAACATATACAGGTCTATGCGCCTTAAAATAAAATACACTTATTGGGGCCTATGTTAAAAAAGTCTGGAGAGCACCGGTGTTGGGAATTGCTCACACAAGCATATCAACACTGGAGCTAGTAACAGAAACCTCATTTTAGTGGGGCATTTGGCAAGAGCTCCCATCAATCTACAGAAGGAAACAGAAGGCATTGTTACCTGTAAAGTCAGAGAGCTGAGGCAAAGCATCCAAAATGATACCAACCAAAGGCAGGTAGAGGGCAGCAACTTTGACCTTCACCTCCGGTTTGACACAACGCGGGTCCAGGTCGTGAGAACTGAGCAGGCTGTGGATGGCACTGACAGCTTTCCTTTGCACTTTGCTGATCCTATTGGCACCACACAAAAAGCCAAAGGTTATAGTGAAGCGAGGTTGACCAGAATGCTCCGAAACAATGGGGTGACGACGTGAAAACCAAGCAAAGTAGGGTAGAGGTATAGGGAATCCAGAGACAAACTGCCTGTGTTCTAGTCCTGGCTCTGCTGTTAGCAGGATGTTGAAAGTTCATCATGTTGTAGAATCGGTGCTTCATTCCTTTTATTGTTGAATAATAGTCCATTGCATAGTCAGATCACATTGTATTTATGCATTCATCAACTGATGGACATTTGGGTTGTTTCTACTTTTTGGCCATTATGAATTATGAATGCTGCTATGAATATTTGTGTATAAGTTTTTGTGTGGTTATAGGCTTTTTATTTCTCTTGGGTATCTACCTGAGGGTGGAATTACTGGATCATCTGGTAACTCTATATTTAACCTTTAGAGGAACCACCAAACTGTTCTCAACAGTGGCTACATCACTTTACATTCCCACTAGCAGTATATGAAGGTTCTATTTTCTCTTTGCCAACACTTGTTATTATCTATCTTTTGTATTACAGCCATCCTAGTGGGTATGAAGGTGCTAGGAACTGAATGTTTGTGACCTGCCTCCCAAATTCATATGTTGAAACCTAAGCCCTAACGTGATGGTGTTTGGAGGTGGGGCCTTTGGGAGGGCTTTAGGTCATGACAGCAGAGCCCTCATGAATGAGATTAGTGCCTTTATAAAAGAGACCCCAGAGAGCTCCCTTGCCCCCTTCTGCCATGGGGGTGACACAGCAAGAAGATGGCCATCTGTGAACTAGTGCGTGGGTCCTCACAAGACACTGAATCTGCTAGCTCCTTGATCTTGAACTTCCCAGCCTCCAGAACTGTGAGAAATAAATTTCTGTGGTTTATAAGCCACCTATTCTAAAAATATTCTATGATATTTTTGTTATAGCAGCCGAAAGGAACTAAGACAGAAGAGGTATTTAACTAGTTTTGATATACATTTCCCTGATGGCTAATTATGTTGAAAACCTTTTCATGTACTTATTGGTCACAGCTTCGTTGGAGAAATGTCTATTCTGATCCTTTGCCCTTTAAAAAACTGAGTTATTTGTTCTTTTATTATTGAGTTGTAAGATTTTAAAGATATATTTTAGATACAAGTCCCTTATTAGATCTATGATTTGCAAATATTTTCTCCCATTCTGTTTGGTGTCTTTTCACTTTCTTAATGATGTCCTATAAAGCATAGAAGTTTTCATTTTAATGAAGTCTAACTTATCTCTTTTGCTGGGTGTATTTTTTATGTCAGATCTAAGAAACTACTGCCTAATCAAATTTCATGAAGATTACCCTTAAGATTTCATCTAAGAGTTTTATAGATTTAACACTTACAATTAGGTCTTTCATCCATTTTGAGTTAACTTTTGTATATGGTGTGAGATAGGGGTCTACCTTCATTCTTTTGGATGTGGATATCCAGTTTTCCCAGCACCATTTGTTGAAAACACAATTTTTTCGCCATTGATTTTTTTCGCACTCTTGTTGAAAAATCAGTTGACTATAAATGTAAGGATTCATTTATAGACTCAATTCAATTTCATTAATTTACACAGATATATCTTTATGTCAGAACCACACAGTCTTGACTACTTTTGCTTTGTAGTAAGTTTTGAAATTGGGACGTGTTGAGTCCTCCAATTTTGTTCTTCTTTTGCAAGATTGTTTTGGCTATATAGGAGTCCCTCGAATTTCCAGATGAATTTTAGTATCAGCCTGTCAATTCCTGTAAGGGCCAGCTGGAATGTTGAAAGGAACTGCACTGAATTTGTAGGTCAATTTATGGAGTATTGCCATCTTAACAATATTAAATTTTCTGATCCATGAATACGTCATGCCTCTCAATTTATTTAGATCTATTTCTTTCTAAAGTGTTTTGTAGTTTTCAGTGTACAAGTCTTGTACTTCTTTTGTTAAATTTATTCCTAAGAATTTTACTCTTTTGATGCTACTTTATGTGGAATTTTAAAAAATTTTCATATTGCTCATTTCAGGAATATAGAGATACAGTTAGTTTTTGTATATTGATTTTATACCCTGCAACCCTGCTGAACTCACTTTTTTTAAACAGTAGGTCCTTGTTGGTTATTTTAAATATAGGAGTATGTACATGTCAATCCCAAACTCCCAGTCTATCCCTCCCTCCCACCCTTCCCCCTGGTAACCATAAGTTCATTTTCTAAGTCCGTGAGTCGCTTATTACCTTTAATAGTTCTTTTAGTGGGTTCTTTAGGATTTTCTATAAACAAATCATGTCCTCTGTGAATAGAGATAGCTTTACTTCTTCCTTTCTGATATGGATGCCTTTTATTTCATTTTTTTGTCTAACTTCTCTGAGGAGAACTTCCAGTACAATGTTGAATAGAAGAAGCAAGAGTGGACATTCTTGTTTTGCTCCTGACCTTAGAAGGAAAGTATTCAGTTTTTCACCAATAAGTATGATGTTAGCTGTGGGTTTTTCACAGATGCCTTTATCAGGTTGGGGAAATTCTCATATATTCCTAAAGGGTGTGTGAAGTGTCTTTTTTCAGGAAGAGTTAATGGATTTTGTCAAATGCTTTTTTTCAAACTTTTAATTTTATATTGGAGTATAGTTGATTAACAATGTTGTGATAGTTTCAGGTGTACAGCAAAGTGGTTCAGTTATACTTATACATGTATCTATTCTTTTTCAAATTCTTTTCCCATTTAGGTTGTTATATAATATTGAGCAGAGTTCCCTGTGCTATATAGTAGGTCCTTGTTGGTTATCCATTTTAAATATAGCAGTGTGTACATGTCAATCCCAAACTCCCCAGCTATCCCTTCCCCCAACCCTTCCCCCCTAGTAACCACAAGTTGGTTCTCTAAGTCTGGGAGTCTGTTTGTTTTGTAAATAAGTTCATTTGTATCATTTCTTTTTAGATTTTGCATATAAGTGATATCATACGATATTTCTCTTTCTCTGTCTGACTTACTTCACTCAGTATTTATTCACCTATTGAGATGACTGAGTGGGTTTTATCCTTTATTCTCTTCATATAATGTATTGTAACAATTGATTTTCAGATGCTAAACCAATCTTGCATTCCTGGGATAAATCCTACCTAGCCATGGTGTACAATCCTTTTTATATGTTGTTGGGTGTAGTCTGCCAATATTTTTTGAGGATATTTATATCATATTCATATTTGTCTGCAGTTCTCTCCTGATGTCTTTGTCTGCTTTTGCCATCAGGGTAATGCTGGTTTTATAGGATGAGCTGGGACGTGTTCTCTCCTCTTCTATTTTTTTGATAGAGTGTGTGAAGGATTGGAATTAATTCTTTAAACATTTGGTAGCATAACACAAAGATGCTAGATAATTTCCACATTCCTGAAAACCACTACGGATTTAATGATATGTGGATGTTTGTGGATGCCCCCAGGTAAGGGGGGTTCCAGAGAGATCCATTAGAAACTAGACCTGTGGCTCCTTTTCAGGAGTTCAGGTACTGAGATGTGTCCCACTGGCCTTGTGCCTCATGTGGGCAGGTGTTGGTGAGTCTATTAATTACATTGGCAGCAAAAGGAAGTACTGATCAAAAGGAAATATTGTCAAAGAATAAGATGTTTCTGAGATTTTCACTCACATGGTAAAGTCCGTGAAGGTATTTTTAATGACTCTCCAGGAGAGTAACTGACAACAGCACGATCAGGGATTACTGTGTTGCCAAAGGAGTGATACTCTTAGTTTCCTCTGGGGAGTAGAAAAGGTACCTTGTGTGTATGTGTGTGTGTGTACACGTGTGAAGAATGTACCTACCTGACTGAACATAATCACATCATGGCTTCTGAACATACTCTACTCTGTTGCTAGTATTTAAAATAACAGCAACAATTTTAGGAGGAATCAAAACAGATGTAAATGCTGTTTCCTTAGACATTTCAACTAGAAGAGAAATGGAAAATAGAAAGTACCGTTTATGTAAATACTAAAGAGCACTTTTAGAAATCACGTAAATCCGTGCTATTAAAGGACAATTAAGACAAAGCATATGTGTGTGTGTGTGTGTGTGTGTGTGTGTGTGTGTGTGTGTGTGTGTGTGTGTATGAAGGCAATTTTCTTTGTGTATAAGCCTCCTTCTCAGTGCCTTTCAGCATATTTGTCAGGGCACTTTGTGTTGCTGTGGAAATTTATGTTAGCTACAGAGTAGAAAGTTCTATTGAGAAAATTGAGAGGAGTTTAGTTAGGGTTGAGAGAAGACGATGAAACTGAAGCCTTGGAAAGTGAAGCTCTCTAAGGATACACGTGGCACCTGAATTTCTGGAAGGAGGCAGAATTCAGAGCTAAGAACATCAGACTTCCCACAATGACCTGCTGGGCGACAGAGACCTACATTCACTTAGCTTAGGACACATTTGTTATTGAAGTTACACAACCTTGTGCTCCTGCAATTGTTTCATACAAGGATGTCCTGTTTTTGCCACAAAATTATAAGCACTTCGAGAGAACTTGAGAATTTCCAATCAGAAAAGAATCTGTAACGCACAGCCATGCTGCCATTAGTCAACGTACTCTATTCCAGAAACTTCTTTAGCAGAGGAAGGAAGAATGTAGGCATTGTAGGAGTAGGTTCCCAGGCAGGGAGATGATGTGGTATAGTAGGGTGGGCCCTGAGGAGGGACTCTCAAGACCATGGCTCTAGACTTGGCTCTGCTATGTAACATTTAGCAAGTTCCTTCAATTCTGTGGGCCTCATGTGAACACCAAAAGGGCTGAGACTAAATTATTTTCCAATCCTAAGGCTCCTTGGATTTGAGCCCCTGAATGGTGAGCTCTCTGGGGGCAGGGGATTTTGTCTGTTTTGTGCATTGAAATATCTCTGATATATTCCAACACTCAACTATGCCTGCCCTATGGTAGGCATTCAGTAATTGCTGAATGGAACGTGTAGTATTGTGGAAGGCATTGTCTGCTTCTGTCCAGTCAGGTCTGATCCTTTGGGCTTACGGAGCAGAGGAAAAGAAGGAAAGAACAGAAGTCCCAGTTCATTGACTTCAAGTCCAGATATTGCCACGTGCCTATAGGTGATCAGGTTTATAAGCAGTGAGAGAATGCGTAAGCCCTGGACCTGTGGCATCTCTCTTAGACTGGGAAGGTCTTTTTGCAAGAAACCTAATCTGGACACGAGGCAACTACCTTCTCATCAGTGGCCACTTCCTTTGTTAGCACTGATCCAAATGGCAGCTGGCTGCTGCCTCTGTGTGCACACATCACCCAAGGCACGCACTAAAAACAATGCTCCTGCTTCTAAGAAGCTCACGAATCAAGCATCCCTGGGAAACCTAGTAGTATTGGAAACGTCCTCTCAAAGAATAGGAGGTTGAAAAGAGCTATTTTATGGTTTCTCTCCCTACCCCGTGCCTTTCCACATTCCTATAGCAGCATTTTCTCTAAACGTGGCTGCTTCTATTCTTTGGAACTGGTGAATGGCAGAGATTTTCGCCAAGCAAGAGAGGCTGAACTGCAAACTTTAGTAAGGAGCACCTTTTTTTTTTCTTTGTGTTCCATTATAAATGTCTGAAACATACCCTTCCCCTTCGGCATCCAGGGCAGCGGCCAGCTCAGTAAAGAGAAGCCCAGTGAGGAAGTGCTGCTGGCGGTACTCTGGTGTCAGATCAAACATGCTGGCAATCTTCTGGTCCTGGAAACTGGAGCAGGAGCTGGAGTTCTGCAGAAATGCAAGGAGCAGTTCTATGAGTGACAAGAACTGGAATTAAAATCATGACGGCTAGTGTTTATTGAGCACATGCTATGGCCAGGCTCTGTAGGCACGATGTAGTGAAGCAGGTACCACTTGTGTCCCCATGTGACAGAAGAAACTGAGACTTAGAGCGTTCACTCTGCTTTCCCAGCAAAGAGGATTAAAATCCTAGGATCACATTTGGACAGGGAAGTGGGGACTCTACCCAATGCTATGGCTGTGAGCAGGTGATTCCTCTGTAACAAACTGCCCCCTTTATTTAAGGCTCCGGTTACACTTCTGAAGATGGCTTACATACATTCTCCGAATTTTGCTGGCCTGGAAACCAGAAGCAGTGTCAGGCAGGGAAGTGTCAGACTGACCAGTCCTGGGCAATTCCTGTGTTCTTATCTTGGGGGCATACTTTATATGTCACTAGGAGAATCCAAAATGTCTCTGGAAAGCCTTTCCAGTTTGGTGAGGCTGGGGCAGTCAGAAGGGGAACGTGGGAGAGGACCCAGGGCAGAGCTGGCACGTCTGGAACAGCTGCTTGTCAGTGAGCTCTTTCCCAGTTCACAGGAAGATGGTCATGCAGTGCACATCTGGATCATGTCATTTGGCATGAATAGCTAAGAGTTTTAAAAAAATTATTAAGACAAGCCTTCTCCTTTGGGCTACTATTCAAGGAATATGCATCAGAAAGAAAACCTAGAAGAAATCTTGCCTGCTGCTCTGAGCTACTGATTTGTTCCCTATAAATGGAATGTGACTATTAAACAGCATTTCTTTAAAGTTTTTCTAGAGGACACTAGTTCCCCGAATCATCGATGGAGGAAAAAAAAGATCTCCAGAGTCCAGTCATATTGGGAATCACTGCTTATCATACGCAGCCTCCCATTTCCTCTCCCACCCCATAGGCATTTATAATTTATATGAACAATTTAGAGACTCTTGGATGGCCTACTGCAAAGAAACCTGTTAACACAGGGTTTTCAAAATGGATTTGTCTTTGGAATTCTGTATTTGCATAATACCTCTTAACATCCTGTAGAATCTGGGGCCCAGCAAACTTAACCTGCAAAATATTGTTCTACAAAAAACGATTGGCCATGTCAGTCAAAGCCTCATCTCTAAATTTTAATACAAGTGTTACTCTTCTGGGCTGATGAAGAAAAAGACTTGTTGGAAATACACTCTCTATAAAACAGAACATTTGATTAGTTTACAATGAGATCTTTTTAGTGTTTCAAGAGCTAAATTATCTGGAATATGATTCAAGGAGGAATCATCTTGTGCTGAATTCCATTCTAAAGCAGAATCAGCAGAAAGTTCTAGGATCGTTCAAAGATATAATATCCATGTTAAAAAACACTACTAGATCATTTGGGAATCAATATAAAGGAAGCTGTCATTTCTTAAATTTTATGGTGTTGAGGTTTAGGAAAAGGGAAGCGAGCAAAGGAGACTGTCAAGCTAGAGTGGAAAGATGACTTTCAGACAAAAGGAAGATCTGTGACTTTTCTATGAATTACACATTTTTCGTAGTGCATATGGATTCCTTTTGCTCTACTTGACCTCAGCAGGGATCCTTGGACCTAGGAAGAAAACAATCACGTAGCTTGTAAATGATTAGTTAGATGGCACAACTATGGGCATACTTGTGTGTATCTGGATCAATTGATCTGGCTTGAATAGCTCAGTTTTTCTTCTAACTAAGAAGACCAATCTTTACAGGAATAAATGACCAAGCTAAGCTATTTCAATGAAATAGCTTAAACAATTTTTTCAGTTAGCCGATTACCTGGGAAGATATGGAGGGACAGGGTGACGCTGGAGCAGTATCAGTATTCATAAAGAAGAGGTTCAGATTGAGGTAATGTTCGTGGCTGCAGAGAATTCTCAGGAACTCTAGCCTCATGGAAATGAGCATTGGAAGGTTGTTGAGCTTGGCTGACAGCTGGGAAGAAAAATGAGAAGAGAGAAGAGGTGCTTAAGGTGAATGGAGTTGAGGTTGACAGACACAAAAATATCCTTTCTCCCCAGATTAAGGCAATCAGTCGAATAAAAACGAATGGGACAGGGCAACAGATAGCAAAGTCTGCATTACCGGGAGGCCCAGTAAATTTTCATCCATTACTGTTCCCTTTAATGATTCTAGTCTAACAGCTGTCTGAAATGAGGATGCTTACTGCGACTCCCACCCTTGTCAAATCTCTAAGACCATGGCAAGCCTGTGTTAAAAATAATCTGGAGGTATGTCTTCAGTGTAACACGATATAATTTCACAAAAATCCCACTGTGTCTGAGAAACTAAATGAAAGGAGTTGACGCTACATGGGGCCACACAAAACTAATGGAATAGGACTGGATGACTTCAACGCCACAAGTGTTCTTTTGTGGTTTCTAATTAAAGGTCCCCCTGGGAAGTTCTCAAACCAGTTCCCTAGATGAAGGCATCAAATTACTTAGAAAAGTATGTAGTCCCTGCGTAACAGCCAAGGAGTTTGCCCCAGAGTGGGAGAGGAGGAAGCGGAGGAGAAAGAAAGAGAAAGCTGGAAGAGTTTCCAGGAAAAATCTTCCCTTAAACAAACCAACCCTGAAATAAGCAATGAAAAGCTGGCAAAGGTGACAGTCTGGAAGAGATCTCTTGCTTCCCTTAGGCAGGTTGACAATTGAAGGACCGAGACTCTATGGGCTGTGACTCAGAGACAGCTTGTCTTACGGCAAAGCAAGGAAAGGAGGGTCTTGATGGACCTTCTACCTCTCAATATATCATGATAATACTCTGCTGCCGCAGCACAGGAAACCAAGCATCTCATCCTTACACATGGCCATGCTTCCTCTTCATGTACTTTAAGAGCAGTTTTATAAACTATACAATTTAAGTGAGCACATATTTTCAGTCATTTTAGGAAAAGCCATTGTGTTATGGCATTTTGCCTATAGAATCTGTAGTTAGACAGTTACTGGAAACAAATGAATACCATTATATATTATAGAAAAAACAGAATATATGACTTCTGTGTAAAAAACATTTACCAGAACCCGTACTCTTGTCGATGTGCATTACTGGCTGATTTTGGACCAATGGGGACAGCAGCAAATTGAACTGATTACAACTCGGTCTTATGCCCATCACTTAATAGCCACTCACAAAGTTGTTGGGTCAAGCCAGCTAATAGAATATGAAAGCACAAGATTTTTTTTTTTTATCATTTGAATAAGCCTGTTTTAGATCTTTTATTTAAATTATTCTTTTTTTAACATCTTTATTGGAGTATAATTGCTTTACAATGGTGTGTTAGTTTCTGCTGTATAACAAAGTGAATCAGCTATACATATACATACGTCCCCATATCTCCTCCCTCTTGTACCTCCCTCCCACCCTCCCTATCCCAGCCCTCTAGGTGGACACAAAGCACCGAGCTGATCTCCCTGTGCTATGTGGCTGCTTCCCACTAGCTATCTGTTTTCCATTCAGTAGTGAATATACGTCCATGCCACTCTCTCACTTCCTCCCAGCTTACCCGTCCCTCTCCCTGTGTCCTCAAGTCCATTCTCTATGTCTGTGTCTTTATTCTGTCCTGCCCCTAGGTTCTTCAGAACTCTTTTTTTTTTTTTAGATTCCATATATATGTGTTAGCATACGGTATTTGTTTTTCTCTTTCTGACTTACTTCACTCTGTATGACAGTCTCTAGGACCATCCACCTCACTGCAAATAACTCAATTTCGTTTCTTTTTATGGCTGAGTAATATTCCATTGTATACATGTGCCACATCTTCTTTATCCATTCATCTGTCGATGGACACTTAGGTTGCTTCCATGTCCTGGCTATTGTAAACAGAGCTGCAATGAACATTGTGGTACATGACTCTTTTTGAATTATGGTTTTCTCAGGGTATTTTGCCAGTAGTGGGGTTGCTGGGTCATATGGTAGTTCTATTTTTAGTTTTTTAAGGAACCTCCATACTGTTCTCCATAGTGGCTGTATCAATTTACATTCCCACCAACAGTGCGAGAGGGTTCCCTTTTCTCCACACCCTCTCCAGCATTTACTGTTTGTAGATTTTTTGATGATGGCCATTCTGACCGGTGTGAGATGAAATCTCATTGTAGTTTTGATTTGCATTTCTCTAATGATGAGTGATGTTGAGCATCCTTTCATGTGTTTGTTGGCAATCTATATATCTTCTTTGGAGAAATGTCTATTTAGGTCTTCTGCCCATTGACTGGGTTGTTTTTTTGATATTGAGCTGCATAAGCTGCTTGTATATTTTGGAGATTAATCCTTTGTCAGTTGCTTCGTTTGCAAATATTTTCTCCCATTCTGAGGGTTGTCTTTTCGTCTTGTTTGTGGTTTCCTTTGCTGTGCAATAGCTTTTAACGTTCATTAGGTCCCATTTGTTTATTTTTGTTTTTATTTCCATTACTCTAGGAGGTGGGTCAAAAAGGATCTTGCTGTGATTTATGTCATAGAGTGTTCTGTCTATGCTTTTCTCTAAGAGTTTTATAGTGTCTGGCCTTACATTTAGGTCTTTAATCCATTTTGAGTTTATTTTTGTGTATGGTGTTAGAGAGTGCTCTAATTTTATTCTTTTACACGTAGCTGTCCAGTTTTTCCAGTACCACTTATTGAAGAGGCTGTCTTTTCTCCATTGTATATTCTTGCCTCCTTATCAAAGATAACGTGCATGGGTTTATCTCTGGGCTTTCTATTCTGTTTCTATCCATTGATCTATATTTCTGTTGTTGTGCCAGTACCATACTGTCTTGATTACTGTAGCTTTGTAGTATAGTCTGAAGTCAGAGAGCCTGATTCCCACAGCTACATTTTTCTTTCTCAAGATTGCTTTGGCTATTCGGGGTCTTTTGTGTTTCCATACAAATTGTGAATTTTTTTGTTCTAGTTCTGTGAAAAATGCCAGTGGTAGTTTGAGAGGGATTGCACTGAATCTGTAGATTGCTTTGGGCAGTATAGTCCTTTTCGCAATGTTGATTCTTCCAATCCAAGAACATGGTATATCTCTCTATCTGTTTGTATCATCTATAATTTCTTTCATCAGTGTCTTATAGTTTTCTGCATACAGGTCTTTTGTCTCCACAGGTAGGTTTATTCCTAGGTGTGTTATTCATTTTGTTGCTATGGTAAATGGGAGTGTTTCCTTAATTTCACTTTCAGATTTTTCATCATTAGTGTATAGGAATGCAAGAGACTTCTCTGCATTAATTTTGTATCCTGCTACTTTACCAAATTCATTGATTAGCTCTAGTAGTTTTCTGGTAGCACCTTTAGGATTCTCTATGTATAGTATCATGTCATCTGCAAACAGTGACAGTGTTACTTCTTCTTTTCCGATTTGGATTCCTTTTATTTCTTTTTCTTCTCTGACTGCTGTGGCTAAAACTTCCAAAACTATGTTGAATAATAGTGGTGAGAGTGGGCAACCTTGTCTTATTCCTGATCTTAGTGGAAATGGTTTCAGTTTTTCGCCATTGAGGATGATGTTGGCTGTGGGTTTGTCATATATGGCCTTTATTATGTTGAGGTAAGTTCTCTCTATTCCTACTTTCTGGAGGATTTTTATCATAAATGGGTGTTGAATTTTGTCGAAAGCTTTTTCTGCATCTATTGATATGATCATATGGTTTTTAGTCTTCAGTTTGTTAATATGGTGTATCACATTGATTGACTTGCATATATTGAAGAATCCTTGCATTCCTGGGATAAACCCCACCCGATCATGGTGTATGATCCTTCTAATGTGCTGCTGGATTCTGTTTGCTAGAATTCTGTTGAGGATTTCTGCATCTATGTTCATCAGTTATATTGGTCTGTAGTTCTCTTTTTTTGTGACATCTCTGTCTGGTTTTGGTATCAGGGTGATGGTGGCCTCGTAGAATGAGTTGGGGAGTGTTCCTCCCTCTGCTATATTTTGGAAGAGTTTGAGAAGGAGGGGTGTTAGCTCTTCTCTAAATGTTTGATAGAATTTGCCTGTGAAGCCATCTGGTCCTGGGCTTTTGTTTGTTGGAAGATTTCTAATCACAGTTTCAATTTCAGTGCTTGTGATTGGTCTGTTTCTATTTTCTATGAAAGCACAAGATATTTGCATTTGAAAGAAGACCACATTGTGGCCATCTTTCATAGGTCCCTTGAAACTTACATGAAGACAGAAATTTCAAAAATAATTTTAGCAATGTTCAGGAGAGAGTAAAGTGCAGTTCCCAAAACATCCTTTGCAAAGGTCAGGACCCAAAGCAGTAGCCTCGGTGGCCCAGTTTTCACAAGGATCTTGCTAAGTCAGTTTAGCCAGAAACCCTCACCCTTGATATCTGATCACTCTTGAGATCTGACCAAATTCCTCATCCCTCATGATCCCCCAGGTGGTATATGATCACCTGGCCTGCCTTCAGCAAAATCCTGTTAGGTTAGTTTGGCCAGAATTCTTCCTTTACCCCTGATGTTTCCTCTTAGTAATTTTTCATCCACTGACTATTCCTACCCTGCTCCTTGGCTATAAATTGGCATTTTTCCTGTTGTATTCAGAGTTGAACACAATCTCTCTCCCCTACTGAAAAATTGTGGTGCAGTGGTCACAACACCTATCACGATGGCCCTGAATAAAGTCTGCCTTACAGTTTACCACGTGTCATGCATAAACTTTTTCTTTAACAGAGGCTAACCCTGGGCTTATAGTGGTGTTCCAGTATCTCCTTTCCATATATTCAACTTCAAGTTTTGAAAAACAGATGAATTTATATTTGCAATTCATCCAGTGACCTGTCATCCTAAACACCTGAGGGGGATGGCAAAGAGAAATGGCACATTCCTCCACCACGCCAATCTGGTGTGATAGGGACAGAAGATCAGTGCAGGGTCAGGATGTCAGGCTACACAAGATGTTGGTGCTCTGGGACTTCTGATGTTTTCTTAGGATTCGCTTTTTATAAGTTATCTTCCATATTAGGAGTCTCTTTAGAATAGTCATGGTCTTTTTACTGGGGAGAGGAGATCCTTTTATTTTACAGATGAGGAAATGAGACCCATAGAAATGTAATGACTTATCCAAGGTGACTAATTTCCTAGATAAGAAATTTAATGACTTACCTAAGGTACAGAGTAATTAACCTACTGTACCTCGAGTTAGGTAGCCATGGCTCTTTCTTCCCTGGAGAAGTTACATAACTCCTCTAAATTTCAGCCTTATAGTCTGCAAAAATGTTGACAATGACACCTTGCAAGGATCAAATGATACAATCTCTATAAAGTGCTTAACACAGTGCTTTGTCCAGGGCTGGAAGCAACCAGGGGTGGTGACAGTGATGGTGATGGTGGAGGTGGTGGGTGGTGATACTGGTGGCAGTGAAGACAGTGGTGGCGGGTAGTGATGTTAGTGGCAAGGATAGTGGTGGTGGTCCTAAAGTAGGAATATGGAAGGAAAGGAGCAGCAGCAATAATAACTGCTACTTACATTTCTATTGTTGGGATAGTTTGAGGAGGATAGAGAACAAAAGAAGAACTGCATTTGAAAAATCTGGGGCACTGATAAGATGCTCCTGGATTATAAAATACGGTCGGCCCTCTGTATCCACAGTTTCTGTATCCATGGGTACAACCAACTGAGAATTGAAAACTATTCAGAAAAAAAAAAGTCCAGAAAATTCCCAAAAGCAAACCTTGAATTTGTACTGGCAACTAGTTATATAGTATTTACATTACACTTGATATTATAAGTAATCCAGAGATGATTTAAAGTATGTGGGAGGATGTGTGTAAATTATTTGCAAATACTATGCTATTGTATAGAAGGGACTTGAGCATCCATGAATTTTGGTATCCTTGGGGGAGCTGGGGAGGGGTCCTGGAACCAAACCTCTAAAGATACACCAGAGGACAGTATTTGCTTCGTGCCAGGTCAAATTCAGTCTCTTTGATTTTACCAGGGTTCTCTAATGTCAGAATTTCACAACTACAATTTAATTAATTACCCTGATATGAGAAAAGAGACCTCATATTTTCAGTTCCATACCTGGTCAAAGACTGAATGCTACAGTCATGTAATTTCTGTTAAATGTTAAATTGAAGAAAGCAGCTCCTATCACTAACAAATTTCAATTCCCGTCGATTAACTTGTTGGCTCTTCCGTGCTGGGTTGGTAAATGCTTCAGGAATCCACACAAACCAGTGTGTCTACAGACGTCCATGGCACAGAACAAATGACTTGAAGAATATACCACAAAACCCAGACTGTACAAGAGTCAAGTTGTCTAACTTGGCAATGAACAAAAGAGCATGCCACGGCAATGAGCATCACATCAGATGGGAAGGAACCAGAACAACAGGGCTGGGTCTGAGGGAACACTCACCTGGTTGCAATAATGTTTGATGAGGTTAAACACAAAGCCACGATCCATGAGTGAGAGGAGGTCATACAAGAAGAAAGCCAGGCTGATGTTCATCTTTTCCGCCTGTTCAATTTCCTTAAAAACAAACATACAAACACCCACATCATTTGGTGGTAAACCCTGGTCATAAACTCCCAGGTCTCTGACGGGAAAGTTGCGAGAGGCAGATCCTATGTTTTTAGCCAGTGTCCCTCTGGAAGATACTGAGCAAAGCAGGTAACCCTGCAAAACTACAGCAAATATAATTTAGAACTTAATTGATGCCATGAGTGTTGAATGAAGTAATTCCTTATCTACTGTTAATATTTAGATACATTTCCTTCTAGGCTTTTTTTCCTACGTGCATATTTATTTGTATATAATTGAGCTCATTCTCTATCTACAACAGGGTCCTGAATTTATTCATTCCACTTTATACTATGAACATTTTCCCACATTCTGGTTTCTCATATTTCTTTATATTGCTCTACTATAATTTATTTAATTCTGGTAACTATTGTTTTGGCAAAAGTAACTTGAAATGTATTCACTATCTTCAATGAGATAGACTCTTAATTTGTAAGGACTGTTGCAGAAAATGTAATCAGGATAAAAGAACCAGTTTTTACTTAAGGATTTTTTTTTTTTTTTTTTTGCAGTACGCGGGCCTCTCACTGTTGTGGCCTCTCCCGTTGCAGAGCACAGGCTCCGGACGCACAGGCTCAGCGACCACGGCTCCCGGGCCCAGCCGCTCTGCGGCATGTGGGATCTTCCCGGACCGGGGCACGAACCCGTGTCCCCTGCATCGGCAGGCGGACTCTCAACCACTGCGCCACCAGGGAAGCCAGGATCTTTTTTTTTTCTCCAATTAGACAGCATTCTCAGCTTAAGAGAGGTCAGAGTCATACATGGTAAACTCTTGCATGAATTGAGGCCACGGTTTTGTTTGTATTACTCCTCAGTGCTCATATTTATGAGGGGTTTTCACAGCACTTCAGAGCAATTGGGGATTCACTTTTTCATGTTTATGTCCTTTATTCTCAGAATTATAAATCAATTTGCTCTGACACTATTGAAAATATGATTTTAAAATATTTTCCTCTTGTTATCATGTACAGTTCGCAAATTCAGGCCAAGCTGACCAGCCACTGGCATGGATGGAGACTTGGTAGTTTCCACAGTTACCATGGAGTGGCAAGGCCTCATGCTTTTAGCATCCTCCACATGGACCACTCCTTAAGAAACTGAATATTCTGGGCTTGGAATCTTCAGTCTTGACTTTGCTGCTAGCTGTGTGACTTTTGGAAAATTTATCAACCTCACTGTGCCTCATTTTTCATGCCTGCCAAAATGGAGACACCATTGCCGCTCTCACAAAGTTTGCCATAAGAAATAACCGAATGGAAATTTCTTCTGAGTACAAGAGAAGTATGCTACCTGTCGTATTTGCATGCTACCATACAAATACTTCTCCTGAGTATTTGTATGGTAGCATACAAATTCTTCATAATGATAAAGGTATTAATAATGATCACTGCTGCTTCAAATTTTATAGAACTTTTTTTTTTTTTTTTTGTGGTACGCGGGCCTCTCACTGTTGTGGCCTCTCCCGTTGCGGAGCAACAGGCTCCGGACGCGCAGGCTCAGTGGCCATGGCTCACGGGCCCAGCTGCTCCGCGGCATGTGGGATCCTCCCAGACCGGGGCACGAACCAGCGTCCCCTGCATCGGCAGGCGGATTCTCAACCACTGCGCCACCAGGGAAGCCCCTAGAATTTTAAATTCTGCTTCAAATTTTAGAATTTTGTTTTATTTCATTTTACATATTTTTTTACTTTCTACTTTGAAATAATTTCAAACTTAAGGAAAAGGTGCAAGAATAGTAAAAATAACTCCTTTAACTAGACGCATCAATACTTGACATTTTGCTACATTTGCTTTATCATTCTCTCTGCATATACAATTTTTTTTCTGAACCATTTGAGAGTAGGTTGCAAATATCATGCCCATTTACGTCATAATACTTCAGGGTATATTTCCTAAGAATATTATCTCTCGTAGCTACATTGATACAATAATTTAAACTATTGCAATTCCATATTGTAATTTCTTGCTAGCAGTCCCCAGCCCCACCCCAGGGTCCTGTCCAGTATAACATACTGCTTTTAGTTGTTATGCAGTATGTTAGTTACATTTTAATTACTGTTTTAAGATGATGCTTATTTTTCTTTGATTATGAAAATAACACATTCCCAAGGTAAAAAATTTCAGAAAGTAAAGAGTAAAATGACACAGTTACCCTCTGAGGTTTTACTAAAAGGGCTGCAATCTCCGAGGTGACCACATTAACAATAGTAGTTATGTCATCTTTGAAACGGTCGGAAAAACGAGTCCTCCGAAAATTGTCCCGTTTGTCCATGTTGTGTACATACTGGGCCATGCTTTTCACCTGCAGAGAAGATAGGGGAAATGTCAGTGTGAAAACTGGTGACCTGCTTGTACACTGCGGAAAAGGGGAAAAGCCTGGAAGAAAAGCTCATTAACAATGGACTTTCTAACACTCTATCTGTGCTGGTGGTTGCCCAAGCAGGCTCTGATCTGAAAAACGCTCCTGACACCCGGATGGTTACCATGGTGGCAGGAGGTGGGAAGGGTGCCCCCTTCTTGACCCCAAGTCAAGGGGCTCCCTTCTTGCTGCTGACAAAGCCAGGGAGCTTAATTCTTTAGCTGCGGTGTCACGAGACTCCCTTTCTCTCAACTGGGAAGGCAGACCTAGACTGGGCCCCTAGGGCCACTGAGGCACCACCCTATCATGGCACACAACACATTTCAGAAAGAGGAAGTGTTTATGAGACTGTTTTTGATGTGAACTAAAGTAATTTCTGTCTCTGAAACTACAGCAAGGAGAAGAAGAGAGAAATGGTAATCTTATGTCAAGTTTCCAGCTGAACAGAACAGTTTTTCCAGAAACAATTCTACAGTGTGCTAGCTGGAAACTTAACCACTGCTTGGAACATTACCTCTAGGAGAAATTATGTTCTGAGTTTCATACAACTAGCTTGCTAAATATACATATCTATGTATACACTTATATAATTATATATTTAAAATACATATTTAATGTATATGTAGTTTAAATAAAAACCTGTATATCCATCAGTGGTTCTCTGTATTATGACTAGTACAATACCAGCTCAATGCCTACCACAATTTTAAGTCAAAATCGTGCTTAATTTTTGGACTTCTTCCTGGGCCAGGAGATTATGGGTCAATACACCCCCTTTTGATACAGCCTGAGGTTGCGTCTTGTTAGAAGCTGCTAGGAAGTTGCTAAGAGCTAGTAGGAACAGTCTGATGGGAAAAGCTGGGAGAGGCTGTGGTCAGGTGCCTACCCTTTCCATAAATGTGTCCACACTAGTCTGAGAGTCACTGCATAAAGAAATGGCCCTGGAACTTAAACCACCCACACTGGCCTGAAGGTGACCCACTAGGTCAGGGCTGGAAGAAGAGAGGAAAATGACTTTCACTCCCAAGAGCACTAACCGCAGACTTCTGTTTCTAAGAATGCAGGGGTGGCAATATTTTTAGCACTGAGATAAACAGAGATTAACCAAAACAAAACAAAACACAGAAGAGGTAAGTTAAGAAGTGAAAACATACAGATAGGTAAATGTGTTTTCTGTTTTCAGATAATGCCATAGCCAGTTTGGGGAAGACCTAAGAACATAAAATCCTGAAGCCCAGGGTAAGAACCACACTTTCTCTTCACAGTAGAGTCCCTCTTGGCTCAGGACACACAAAAGTGTCTGTACCCCGCAGGGTCACATGTACTTGATGGAAGACCTGAATGAGAGGTGGCAACCGGACCCAATATTTGTCTGACAAAACGCCTCTCTCACTACATCCTAACAAAGGACCGAGGAAGACGAGGCCCCTTTGTTTAGAGCTACCTGCTCCTGATTCCCTGCTGCCTAACCACCCCCCCCACCCCCCAGCACCGGGCTTTTAGAACTCACTCTTGTGTTTCGCTCCTGCCTGCTGAGTTTGGCCATCCTACAAACAAACAGATAATCCTCACAATACCATACTTCCAACCATTGGCCTCTTGCCAGACTGTCAGCTACTTGCCAACTACTATGTTCTTTGCATCTCAAGAGAGGAACACCCAGTGGAAATAGTAGTGGAGACTTGGCCCGTTATTTGCAGGGTGGGATAAGACAGGAAAATACTTTCCTCCACATTGGCCTCTGTGACCCATTCAAAGCTGGGATACCAAGAACCCCTTGGTGTAGAACTTCATGTCCTGGGTAAACTGGGTCACCATTTACCTCTGCATCCCCAAAGTCTGGCTCAGCAGTTTCTAGAAGCATAGGAATTTATTCACTAGCAAGTGTGAAATCTGCCCAGGGATTGTGTTCAACAGCTCTGATGCCAAAGTGGTTGTTCATTAGCACGTGGGCATTAATACAACTAAAGGGTGTTAAATTGCCCAGGTTGTTGGCTAAGCCCAAGGAGGCTTTCGCGCCTTTCTCCTCAAGCTTCTTGGGAAAAAAACTGTTTTGGTTTTGCAACAACTTCCTAGGCATCTGTAAGGCAAATGCAAAAGCAATGCGTGGAGGACTGGGCGTCCTGTCTGGGTCCAAGATCGGTTTCCTTGCAAAGTTCTGGCTGGGGCTGATAGTTTCCATTTGCCTCTAGATGCAAACTCCAGCTCCCTTTCTTGCCCTTCTCCATCTATCTCTGAGCCCTGGGAAGCTGATCCCTATAGACTACATCATTCAGGACTCCTTGAACTTAGGCTTCTGGTTGGACCTGGCAAATTGGAGGCACCATCAGGGGACCAGTGGGCGGGAGAAGAATGGTCCAGGTACGCATCCACTCCACTGCCCTCATCCCTGTGCAGCGCGCTTCTGGCAGTGGCAGTGCTTCTCTAAGATGCCAGCTCCTTGTTACGTGGACCCTCTTCTCTGCCTCAGCTTTCTCTTGCCCCCAGTTACACTATGCCATACCCTTGCTTCTTTAGAGCTAGGAGAGAGAAATGCTTGCAGCGCCTTCTGCTCCCAGGGTGCCTCACCAACCCTTATCTGCTCCTGTAACCTGGCACATACCCTGCGCAAAGTCCCTTTGATAAATGCTTTTCCGTTAACCCTTTTGAGCAATGCCAACGCTGTCCCGCGAGGACCCTGACAGACTTAGTTATAACCTGCAGAGCCCTGGGTGATCTGCATGTTGACCAACCCCCTCCGAGCACTCGTATCAGTAGGACTTCCTTTCCAGCTTCTGCATCTGTTTACCATAAAGGACTCCTAGAGGAAGGAGGGCTATCAGCTCTAGCTTTTGCTTTCTTCCCTGAGCCTACTGAGTCCTAGTAAATAAATGTGCAAGATCAAAATCAATTTTCACCTGTTCCATGGTTCTCAGATCCCTGCAGTTAGGGGCACTGAAGTGGTACTGATGAAGTCTTCGGAGGACCTGGAGACTTCTCCTTATGGCCTCCACCCTTCCTCCAACCCCATCTGTAAACTGCGGATGATGGAAAGCTCCTGCCTGAGGGTCGTCTGAGGATTCAACTAGATGATGCTTACAATGCTTACAAGGGTGCCTAGCATGTATATAGATGCTCAACACATTTTAGGTGTTATTTTTCCTTCCTTGGGGATGCCAGCTGTCACTGGTATTATATGAAGGACAGAGTATCATTACACTTGCAGAGAATGCAAACTTGCCTTTGAAAGAGAGCTCTAAGATGCCACGAGGAGCCATTTGGGGCTAGCAATGCTGAGTTCATGCCTACTGAGAATGGGATAGTGATTGCAGCACTCCATTCAAGTTGACTTCAGAATACAAAGGTTTCGCATGTTGTTAATACGTTAGGCTAAGAAACTTGTCACGTCAAGCTTCCAAGGAGAAGCAAAATGGCAGAGGAATAGAATTTGGACTAGAGCATTGCGGAACTGAGGCCCTGCCCCTCCCTGGCCGAGAGGGCTCGGCAAACCCCTGCTTAGCCTCAGCGTCCTGTGTTTGCACTGGGGATAACTGCTCACGACAGAGCTTATAATACATAGCTACTAAATAAGATCTAAGAATGATTAAGTGAAGTGTGTGCATTGTGTGCATGTGTGTGAGTAAATGACATGAAACATCTTTGAACTGAGATACTGCTTTCCTTTGGGACTCTCTTCTAAGAGATTCCACAATGTCAAAGTGAGTTTTTGCATCATGTCTTTTAAAATTTGTAATATGGCAGATCAACTCAGTTGAAGATTAGTTGTATGAATTATCTATAGATGGATTGCCACCTGAGTAAATCTTCTTTATGGAGAAACTTGATGGTGGTAGGATGGGTACATAGAAACAGGATGTACCGGGCACACAGTGGTGGTTTTGATCCTTCTCTTGCCTCAAGACAGAGTTTATGGCCAGCCTCTTCCTGCCAGATTGCAAAGCTCATGTCTCACTGCTAATGCGGTTCCTCCAAGACTTGTGAGCTGCAGCCACCCACCTGAATCAGCTTGGCTTTTAGAATGCAAACTCCTGGTGCTGGCTGCACATAGAGACACTTAGCTCTGTTTGGGCCTCACACAGCAGAGGTGGTGTGGACTAGTGGATGTTCAGCATGCTTGGAAGGCACCTGGGCAGACAGGTTCATGCACCGCCGGCTTCCCCCTCCTCATTGCACTCAGTATTCTAGGGAGGGGCTCCAGATCTGCTTTATTCTCACTAAGCACCCTAGGTGATTCTGCTGCAGGCATCTGGGACTGTGTTTGGAAAAGACATCTCGCTAGCAATACCTTTCTCAAACGAGGGGTGGGAACTTGGTGAAACTCTTAAGGGATTTGCATCCTGGATGTGCCTCTGTGGCATGTGGGCCTCACTTCTTTTTAACTCTGTTGCACACACTTCCCATTTCCTCCCCAATGTATGTTTATTTTTGTTTCCTTTGACCCTCTTGTCCTCTATGTCTTATTGTTCAGTATTGTTCTCTTTTACTTGGGCTTGAACTCACACAGATAAACTAGAGCTCAGGTGAAAATCCTACCATCTCTCTCAAAAAAAAAATTATCCACTTTAACAGTGTCACAGAGCAAAGAACCCAGTCAATATAAAGCTAACTCTATCACTAAATCTCAATCCACTCTTTATCCTCTGGATTGTTTGTATGTGCATTTTTATGTAGTTAGTGTCTGTGCTTTTGTACGTTTTTCATTTAACCTCATTTCACAATGCATCTCAATTTATCAACATTGACAAAATGCTTATTCTAATGGCTTTATGGCAAAATCCTTTCACTTCTAGTATAAAATAGGTATTACTCTTATTCTTTTTATTTATAAATTAAAGACTATGCTGTACCTTTTGCTTTTCTGCTAGAGAACAGATAGAAGTTGCAGGTAAACAGTTTTACAAGTTTCATTTTTCCCCCCAACAAATATTAGTTGGTGCTTGTACGATGCCAAGCCATGTTCTGGGGCTAGAGATAAGATAATGAAGAAGACAGACCCCAATCCTAGGAATCCAATAGGCAAAAGAGAAAAACAATTACAAATTGTGATAAGTGCTAGGAAGGAAATAAAGAGGGTGTTTAAAAGGAGAGGAATAGAGTGGAAGACATATTATGGTAGAAGGTGGTCAGAAAAGGACTCTCAGAAGTGGTGACACTAAAGCTGAAACCTAAAGAGAAGAACTCCCAAAGTGTATATGTATGTGGGGGGCATGAAAGGTAAGGACAGGGGAAAGAATCTCAAGAAGGCTCTGAGGCTGAAAAGGTCTCAGCATCTTCAAAGGACCAAACTGGAAACAATGTGGCTGAATGAGGGGGGGAATAGGGTCTAAGATAAAGTCAGAGATGAATGGAAACAGAATCATCCAGGGGCTTTTTAGGCCATGAGAAAAATGTGTGCTTTATTTCCAGTACACTGGAAATCACTGAAAGGTTTTAAAGAGGGTAGTGTCATTATCTGCTTAATTTTGAGTTGCCCTGTGCAGATTGGATGGGCTGAGGGCACAAATGAATGCAGGTGGACAAAGAGGAAGTGAATGCAGACATGAGGGCAGCTTGACTAGGCGGGGAGCAGTGAAAATTGGTGAGAAGCGGCAGGTGGAAGTAGATTTTCGAGGTGGAATCAGTAAGATTTGGTGGAAGATGGATGAAGGGGTGAGGGAGAGTTAAAACTGAAGGAATGATCCCAGGTTTTCTGCAGGAGCAATTCAGTAGATAAAGATGTCAGTTCCTACTATGGGAAACTTCACTGCCTGTCTGCTTTTCGTGCCCTACCGAGCACAGATATAAACATGCAAGAATCTCACCAGAAGCTCAAAGAAGAACCAGGAGTACTTGAAGACTGTTTCTTTCACCATTCCAGTGCTGACCACCATCTGCAGGGCAAGCTCCTCATGGAAATGCTGGACAAACAAACACAAAAACATTACACTTACGTAATGATGGTCTGTACTAGGTGCTTTATTCGCCAACCCCACTTTTCTTTTTTCCCAATTGTAATAGCTTGTCAGTATGTGTCCTAGATGTCTTAGACCACAGTGGATGGCAGAGTCAATGCGGACACAATCTGAGACTGGAAGGCCTTTTAAGTAGGTAGGAGAAGGCTGTGTGGATCCCAAATCCCCAGAGCCACACAAACACAGGCAGGAGTTTCAAGGGTGGAAGGGGGCACAGCAGGAGTGTATTTTTAATCCTTTCTTGAAAAGAAAAGGCAGTAGAGCATTCTGAGTCACTGGAAACCTGGGCACGTGGGGCTTCTAAACCTTACTGGACAGCTGGGTTTGAAGGACTGGCCTCGGCAGGGGAGTGAAGCTAATACATTCTATGGGGGAAGCATTCCTGGGTAGCAGTCGGAACTGAGACTCTGTTCTTTTCCTTCCAGGTCCCACTGTAAACCCTCTGTGTGAACCATGTGTAAGCTGTTCCTTCCCTTACCCTCAATGTTCTCATCTATAAACTCAGTTGGTAGCAGTGGTTCTCAAACTTGAATGTGCGTCAGAATCCCTTGGAGAGCTTGTTAAGGAACAGATTGCTGAGCCCACCTCCAGAGTTTCAGATTCAGTAGGTCTGGGGTGGGGCCTGAGAATTTGCATCTCTAACAAGTTCCCGGGTGATGCTGTCACTGCTGGTCCAGGGACCTCAATCAAAGAACCACTGTCTAGATGGTATTTCAACTCCCTTCTAGATGGAACAATTTTTGTTTTTATCATCCTGCTATGGCTTTGTGGGAAACGAGGTTTGGGTTTATCAGTAGATTGTCTGCATTAAAAGGCAGAGGGGTAGCAGCTTGAACTCATCCAACTTCTATACTTCTTTGTCCCAGGGTCAGTGGCTCCACTTTATGTCTACACTGCCTGTCAAGTCATCTGACTGCAGATGTAGCAGACAGTGATTTTTTTACACCTTTTGCATCTTTCCCATTCCCTACTTTATCTGGATACTTGTTAATACTCTTGACAACAGCTTTGATGGGGAACAAGTTTAAGACTAAAGGTAGGGCAACCAACTCATCTCAGTTTGCCTGAGACTGTTGTGGACAAAAACCATGTTGCCTGTCATTTCAGTAAACAACAAATGTTGCCTGCTTATTCCAGTGAACAACAAATGTTTCCAGACCATCAAGCCATCAGCCACTGAGACCCAGACGGTGCACCCTGAGGGGAATTCAGGATGAACAAAAACAGGATACTTGGCCCTAGATAGTTAAGATGCACATCTAAGGAATAATTTCAATGAGCTCAGACTCTCGCATCTTCCCATACATAGAAAACACACTAAAATCATTAACTTAAGATGTCTGTTTTTCATGAACATCTTTTGATATTCAACTACATTTTTTTTTTTTTTTTCAGCAAAAATCCCTATATATCCTGGCTCTTCCCTTACCTCTTTGGAACAACAGTCCCTCAGATATTTGAGAGACTGTATCCTGGGTTATAGTCCTTGGTAATGTCCCCGAATAAAACATAATTCTCAACGTTTAGGATGTGCATTCTCTTCAGTCAACACCGTCCTGGTCTTAAAATGGAAAGTCCTACATCCCAAGGACCCCCTAAGTCCCGGAGAAACTGGGATAGCTGGTCACCCTAGCTGACGGCAAAAATGATGCCTGGGCATTTTCTGTGGATTCCGTTCATTTTACAACCATAAAATCTAGAATAAATACAGATGAACTCATTTTTTATTGCTCAGTGGGTAAGAAAGCTGAAACTACTTGAACAACCTAATATCACATCCTAGAGTACTGGCGTATGTGGAAATAAAGTTTTAAAGTCAACACCCAAAGCAAAAATTTATTAGAACAAAGCTTACCCTTGATAAACCTTTAAATTACCCACAGTGTACAGTTGGCATGCAACACAATTTACTGATTCTTACGTACAGTAAAATTGGAGAGTTACTCAGCTAAACTAAAAGGAGACAAATGGAAAAATCTCTGTGCAGATGGCTGGGTATTCAAACTATTTACATCCCCTGACGGTTAATGGGGATGAATGGAGAATGCTGAAGTGTTTCAGCTTGTCATTGGTCCCACTTCATTCTGTCAGGTGAGTCAAACCTTTATAATCTCAATACACGTGAACACAGTTGTGTGCTGTTGCGAGACATGAGGGAAGCTCTCACACCTGGGAGAGGTGCAGGGCTGCGTGTTAATCTAGCAGATGGTCTAAGCTTGCCCTGATGTAACTCAGCTACACCCGGATCTTCCCATTGTAGGGAAGACACGCTCCACAAGCTTCAAAGGTAACCTCTGGAAAATAGGTCAGTTTGACTGCCAGAATCTTAAGGCAAGAGGAGATCAGAGAAGGATAAGCCGCTTCTTAAAGTAATTTACGTTGTTTACCAGGCAACATTATTACAAGAACACCTTGCTCCGGAGGGTACAGAAAATAGCCAGGCAGCTAAACCCAGTTTGATGAACAAGGAAACACACTGGTTAAACTTCCCTCTGAAATGAAATGATTCTCTTCTGGTCATTGAAATGACCAGAAACAAAATCAAAACAAGGCAAATGTGCCCAGAAGAAATCAGGCCCTGCCTGAAGCAAGCCAGGCTGTAAGCAAATCATGGTTTTTAAGAAGGAAAATGGTACTTGTAACCAGTCCCTGCAAAGCCCAAAGCTAAGATTTAAAGTAAGTGAAATATTTATTTTCAGCACCTCATGACATCTTCTTTTACTCCTCCTGTTAGAAATAACTCCTGGTACCTCTTTCCAGACAAATGGAGCCCGTATTGCTGCCAAGTCCGCAGGCACTGGACCCTACCAGGGCCTCCTCATGCCTGATCTTTCCCTCAGCCAGTCCAAAGTGAGCTGTGCTGAAGCTCATTCCCTTCCATGCCTGTTTAACATATCTTTCCCAGTAGTGTTAGCTGTTGCAAAGAGCTTCCTGTGTTATCCTTCCAATCAGCATATTTACATTTTAATAGGGGTCTTGAAAGACACTCAAGACCTTAACTTAAGTAGCTACTAAAACGGTGAGACTCTTGGGTGCCTGGCAGAGGAGAAAACTTGGGGCAGACAGTTTCTTTATCCTCCACCCCTTGGACCACACATGACGTGACAACTGGAGAATCCTCTTAATATAAAGGGTTCTTTCTGATGAGCAGTTTAACAGCTTGTCAAGTCTCTGAACTCAGAGGTAAGGCTGATTGGAAAGAATTACAAGGCTTTTCATGTTTGATATCGTATTGAAATAAATGATACCTAATTATTGCCATTCACTTTTTGAGGATGAATTGTCCTCAGCTCTCCTTTTTCCAAAAAAGAAGCTAATACAGCAGTTCTCAGGTTCTCAAAGTGTGGTTCCTGGGTTGGCATCAGCTGGGAACTTGTCAGAACTACAAATCCTTGGGCCCTACTTCGGACCTATTGAATCAGAAACTCTAGGGGTAGGGCCAGCAGTCAGTTTTAACAAGCCACCCAGGTACTTCCGATGCACGGTAAGTTGGGGAACCACTGAGTTAGTAGGTAATTAGGTGGTCAAAAAATGGGGCACCTGGGACAGTGTGTGTGTGCACGTGTGCGCGTGTGTGTGTGTTAGGAGGGCAGGAACAAGACAGGAGAGTACTTGATGGCATCTATTTTCAATCATAGTGAGAGAGGCTGGGCAAATTCTCACACTGCCTGTTCAGTACCTTTTTGCTGACTGGCCTTGGGGTTGTTGTTGAACTTGGAGCATCATTATTGCCAGAGCAATAGTAAGACATCCGGATGCAGCTACGATCAGCCATCTGAAATACACAAACCATGACTCAACAGTCAACCAACAGTGGTCCCCAGAAAGATGAGCCAACGGCCTGGAAATCACAAGCTTAGAATTCATTGTTAACATATTTCTTTTTCTTTTTTTTTTTTTTTCTGGTTACAAAGGTAAAACAACTGCCAAAAATAAACATAAAACAAAGCAAAGAAGGTAAAGTTACACCTAATTCTACTTGCTCCTGAGATATTCACTGTTAGTTGGTGTGTAGCCACCTATAGTTAAATCCTAGTTAAGAACCACCGGGTGCTGAACAGTCCCTTCAACGTTCTAAGTCTCTGACTTAATTGGAAGAGCAGGAAAAAAAAAATGTGTGGGGACAGTGCCTCTCTGTGGGTTAGCATGGTACTTTACCCAGTCTCCTAAACACTCTTTAATAAATTGTCAAAAAAACACTTCTGGGGCTTCCCTGGTGGCGCAGTGGTTGAGAGTCCGCCTGCCGATGCAGGGGACACAGGTTCGTGCCCCTTTCCGGGAAGATCCCACATGCCACGGAGTGGCTGGGCCCGTGAGCCATGGCCGCTGGGCCGGCGCGTCCGGAGCCTTTGCTCTGCAACGGGAGAGGCCACAACAGCGGGAGGCCCGTGTATTGCAGGCCTAAGCAAAAAAAGGTGGAAGATAACAAAAAAAAAAAAAAAAAAAAAAAAAAAAACACTTCTGAAAGGAAGATCATGCTTGATACTTCTAGTTAGACAAAATTTTTTCCCCTCACTACAGAATTATTTAAAAATTCTTAACCTAGTCCTCAGAGAAAATTTAATATTTTCACTTTCATTAAAGGAAACCGTAATAATCAAGTCTGTGGATGACGGCTGCTGACCACTTCGACCCTCGGCGATCCGAAAAGATACTGCTTAAAGAGGACTTAGGTGCAAAACTGAACCAGGGTGTGCTGGCAAATGCTTAACAACCAGCTCTCGAAGGGGAGGGGCTGATCGGTAGAACCTGCCAATTTCTGTGCTTGTGAATGCTTCCATCATAGCTGATTTCAAGTTAACATGACATTACCGAATATGGTGTTGCAAAGAGATGTGCAGTAGCAAGACACTGTACAGTAGGCATAAATAACCTCAAGAACATAGATAACAGTAAAATGTAGTAAAGTAATTAAGAAGGGATGAGGTTTGAGTACTCCCTTAAAAAGGGAATAATTTTAGATTTATGGACAAGCTGCAAAGGTGGTTCTTGGATACCCTTCACCAAGTTCCTCTTAATGTTAATATGTTAGATAAATATGGTACATTTGTCAAAACTAAGAAATTAACATTGGCACATTAACTATTAACTAAACCACAGACTTTATTTGAATTTCACCAATTTTTCCACTAATGTCCTGTTCTGCTCCAGAACACTGCATTTAGATTACCTTTGTTTTCCATATAACTCATTTGTTAGTTTATAAAATTTAATTTTTAATAATGTCTGTGTTTAACAACCGGTTCAGAAAGTTCCTGAAAATTTAACAATCAGCTCTCAGAAACTGGTATGAACCAGCTCCAGCACATCCCTGGGTTGATTCTGTTAAGTCAAAAAGGATAGAACATCAACAATTTCATATGATACAACCTATAGATCATCAGAATCTCTAGGAGTGGATCTATAGATGATTCTTACATTCATCCAGGGGTCAGAACTTCTACAGAGATGAGGAAAATAAGGCTCAGGGCAGGAGTTGACTTGTCCATGACCACAGGCCTGGGTGGTATCAGATCGAGACCCAACCCTGGTCTCCAGATTTCCTGTCTCACAACGTACTGTCTCAAGTGTGTGGTTTGTGTAAGGGGAATGATGTCAAAACCTAGAGAGTATGATTTATCTTCATCAGAGGAAATGACATTATTCCAAAAGCTTAGCCACCCTGAGGCCACAGATAACTGGAAAGAAAATTTAGATTAAGAATTCATGGTAGGGGCTTCCCTGGTGGCACAGTGGTTGAGAGTCCACCTGCCGATGCAGGGGACACGGGTTCGTGCCCCGGTCAGGGATGATCCCACGTGCTGCGGAGCCGCTGGGCCCGTGAGCCATGGCCGCTGAGCCTGAGCGTCCAGAGCCTGAGCTCCGTAAACGGGAGAGGCCACAACAGTGAGAGGCCCGCGTACCGCCAAAAAAAAAAAAAAAAAAAAGCTGTCTTTAAAAAACGAATTCATGGTAGCTTTGTACATATATGAAAAACCACTGAATTATACACTTAAAAAGGGTGAATTTTATGGTGTGTGAATTATATCACAATTTTTACAAATTTCAAGTGAGAGACATTTTACAAAATACCTGACCAGTATGCCTCAAAACTGTCAAAGTCCTCAAAAACAAGGAAGGTCTAAGAAATTGTCACAACCCAGAGGAGCTAAGGAAACGTCACTACAAAATCTAACGTGGTATCCTGTGTGGGATCCTAGAACAGAAAACAGACATTAGGGAAAAACTGAGGAAATCTGAATAAAATATAAACTTTAGTTAATAATAATAATATATCAATATTGGTTCATTAATTGTGACAAATGTGCTGTTCTAATGTAAAATGTTAGTAACAGGGAAACTATGCATTGAGTACACAAAAGTTTTCTGTCATATATTGACAATAATTCTATAAATCTAAAACTTTTATAAAATAAAAAGTTTATGAGAAAACGTAAAGAATTCATGGAGGGAAACAATCTAGGGCAAGTCACCAACCCTCCCAGAATCTCGGTTTTTGTTTATAAATTTGGCTTTGATCTTTGGGATTTTTACATGGGATAATCAGTCTACCTATGGATGTTAATGAATCTAAAAGGCAAGTTATTAAAAAATAAAACAAAAAACAGTCTTTCTAGGCATCAAAAACAGTTAAACCCCAATTTTTTTCCTGGAAGATAAAATTCATGGTATTCATCAACTCCACGGAGCTAAACCAGCTATGCCCGAGAAACTTCCCACCAGAGTTCACTAACTCCGCTCATACCTTCAAAAGCCAGTCTTGCCTGGCATCAGAATGATCTCAGTCACTTCAAAAGAAAAGAATATTAATAAATTGAAAGCTGAGCATTTCACCAAGACAGTGGGCAGCAGCAGTGGTTGATTTCGGGTTGTCTCTCCAAGTGTTAGTTAAAAATAAAAAAGCCCATGTCTCTTTCCAGGGTTTGACATCTTCCTTACCTTTGAAGACATGATGTTCTTAACCTCCTCGTCTGCTGCAGAGTGTATCCCCACGAGGTCTGGGTTACTGCTGCTCATCACTCGGGCCTGCATCAGCTTTGAACTCACAGCGGCAGCAGACGTGCGTCCGTATGTGTGGTAGCGAGGGTCCGGGAGGGAAGTGGGGCTGCCTGCACCCCACCAGGTATAGACATGTCAACAGAAAGGGGATCAGAGTCACTTACTGGACTTGAGAAGGAACTGAGGAGGGATGGGGTAGATAGTAGAGTGGAAACCCACTAGATTAGGTCTTGGAATTGGGGTCTTATTAGCAAATGCCTAGGGGAGGCCAGGGAGGCAATGTTTTGGTGGAAAGATAGGGTGTGAGGCAGTAGGGAGGGGTGAGGACTGTGGTAAACTGGAAACACATGCCTCATCCAAAGACAGGGGCTGCTCCTCATCTCCAGCTTCTTCTTGCCATGGGGAAACAGCCCACGAGGTCCTGACTTCTCAAGACAAGCTCGAAATGTGGATATTTTTTATTTCTTAATATTTAAATGATGACAGCTTTATAAGTCTTGCATTTCTGAGATTTGAGAATCCAAGGAATCATCCGAATCTTATGAGAATAAGTACACACTGTATAGCAATGTTTCTCACCTTTGAGCATTTACATGTGTTCAAAGGTGATTATGTGACTCTATGAATATTATGAGTATTTTTAAAAAACATTTAAAATTATAGGTTTACTTGAAATGAGGCTGCATGGACTAATAAGTATGCCCAAGTTCCTTTATTAGAGCCCGGAATTTTGTTAACTTATTGATGCTACTTTTTGTATCATGCTGACCAAATGTTCTGGTTGATCATTACCTATGTAAATAATTTAAAAGAGTGGAGAAATGAATTATTATTTCAGAAGTTTAGTTTGGGGGAAATGAGAAAGGGGATTTATTTTTTCATAATGAAAAGTTTAGGGGCCACTGCTTACCACAACTATCAAATATATATTATTTTCCTTATCATTATGATCCTAGAATCCTAGGCATCTGTTGTCACTTCTCCAGCTTTTAAAAGAAGGGATTTGCGGGCTTCCCTGGTGGCGCAGTGGTTGAGAGTCCGCCTGCCGATGCAGGGGAGGCGGGTTCGTGCCCTGGTCTGGGAGGATCCCACGTGCCGCGGAGCGGCTGGGCCCGTGAGCCATGGCCGCTGGGCCTGCGCGTCCGGAGCCTGTGCTTCGCAACGGGAAAGGCCACAACAGTGAGAGGCCCGCATACAGCAAAAAAAAAAAAAAAGAAGGGATTTGCAACTGAATCAATTTCGTTTCTTTTTATGGCTGAGTAATATTCCATTGTATATATGTGCCACATCTTCTTTATCCATTCATCTGTCAATGGACACTTAGGTTGCTTCCATGTCCTGGCTGTTGTAAACAGAGCTGCAGTGAACATTGTGGTACATGACTCTTTTTGAATTATGGTTTTCTCAGGTTATATGCCCAGTAGTGGGATTGCTGGGTCGTATGGTAGTTCTATTTTTAGTTTTTTAAGGAAACTCCATACTGTTCTCCATAGTGGCTGTATCAATTTACATTCCCACCAACAGTGCAAGAGGTTTCCCTTTTCTCCA
>NW_006793764.1:1899925-1901745 GCF_000442215.2 Lipotes vexillifer
GCTTCTCACTGTTTTGGCCTCTCCTGTCGCGGAGCACAGGCTCTGGACGCGCAGGCTCAGCGGCCGTGGCTCACGGGCCCAGCCGCTCCGCGGCATGTGGGATCTTCCCAGACCAGGGCACGAACCCGTGTCCCCTGCATTGGCAGGCGGACTCTCAACCACTGTGCCACCAGGGAAGCCCAAGACATGAACTTTTAATTTCAGCATTCATGTAAGTTTTGTTTATTCTGAAAGATAAAACTTTCGGGCTTTTAATTTTATTGTGAATTCTGTGGGGCGGGGGTGAGGGTGCGCTGCCCGCCAGGCTCCCATACTCTGGTGGGGGGTGGGGGGTGGGGGTGGGACAGGGGGACGTTACCTGACTTGGGTACGTCCCTCTGCGGCTCGGGCAGGCGGAAGACGTAGTGCACATAGGAGGCCAGCAGGCAGTTCCTCCCATGCTGGTCCTTGCCCAGGCCCTTGCTGTTGTGCAGGCTGTTGGCGGTGACCACCACAGACTCGAAGGCAAACTGGGAGAAGTTGGCTGAGGAACCAAGAGAAAAATGGGCGGCCCTGCAGTGAGTCCTTAATGAGCCTGAGGTGGAACATTCTTTGGGGCAGTGACAAGGAGTCCTGACCACTGACCGGCTGAACCAGGCTGAACCCCCTGGGGCAGGGTGAGTGGTTTTAGTGAGCTCCAGCATGCCAGCTCTGCTTACTGCAAAGGACTTCACATTTCCTCCTTCTGCCAGCACTGTGGTTTTTCAGGACGAAGATGCGAGCCTGTCCAGACCTCCTCCCCTCTCTAAACCACGCTGTAAAGTGGTGCTACTCAGTGGGGTCTGTCCTGACATCATCAGTATCATCCAGGATCTTATTAGAAATGCAGAATCTCAGGCCCCGCCCAGGACCGACTGAGTCAGAATCTGCATTTTAACAAGATGCCCAGGTCATTCTTACGCACACTGTGGTTTGAGATGGGCTGTTGAACAATATGGATTCTTGGTGTACAGATAAATCTAAAAACGTATGTGTATCATGTCAGTCCCTGGACCTGTACAAACAATGCTTCACCGTGTACACTCTCTTGTTGAGGAGCTCCAAACCCTCCACAGTATGGCTCCACCCTACTTATCCCACCTGGTACCCTCTCCTGCTCAAATTCAACTTCCTTAAAATAAGGCAATCTTTATACTGTCCCCATCACGCGTCTGCTTCTCACTTCTGCAATTTTGCTCGTGCTGCTGTCCTAACCTAGAAAGCCCTCCTTGCTCCCACCCACAAAATCATACTAACCTTTCGATGCTAAGCACCGTCCCACCTCCTCAATGAAGCCTCGGGCACCACTCAGTACAGGGCTTAAGTGACACCAAATCACAAGGTTCTTGGGCTGTTTCCAGTGGGAAATTCTGTCTCTCTGATAGGCTGGAAGCAAAGTGCATTTCTCATACTTTCTTCTCTCCCCACCATGCCTTCCATGGTGCCTGACACAGATAATTTCTGAATAAATGCTTGGAGACTAAGTGCTTCCACCTGTTCTGCCTGTCCCAACACCCTGGAGTCCCAAATATTGGCTCAAAATGTGTGAATGAATGTTCTGTCTAGTGAACAAGTCTACATTCCATAGCTGGGGCCTACAAAGCAGTGCACCACAAATGTGGAGGGTGTAGAAGGAAATCCAGGGAGGGTACAGATGGCCACTCCACAGGAATCTAGCTGGAGAGGCAACAGCTACACGTGTGAAAAGTTAGCCGACAATGTAGGACACCTTATCTGTGGAGCCACAGAAGATGCATCCCAGGATACACTGCAAACTGAGGGATTCAGAGGTCACGCTCTTC
>NW_006793764.1:1901755-1925287 GCF_000442215.2 Lipotes vexillifer
TCGCTCTTCCCTAGCTCTGAAAGCTCCCCCATGTGTCCTAGGCTACAAGTTCATTTCTCCCTCCCCACCAACTTACTCATATTCCATGGCCCAACAGTGTTATCTCCTTCTTTTCTGACACTCCCAGAAAAGTGGTTTTTGACACTTTTTTCTGAACTACTTTTTTTCTGATCCAGACACTCTGGTCCTCTGCTTTTGCCAGTCTCTGTCCCCATTTTGGCTCCTTTCCCTCTAACTCCACTTCAAAGCCATCTCAGTTGCAGTCTTCTTTCTGGGGGCCTTCCTCATCCTCCCGGATGCATGTCTTCGCCATCACCCCAACAGTATTCAGCTGTGTCCATTTGAGGACTTGTGTCCTGTGCTGCTTATCTTTGCTATATTTTATCGTAAGTCCTCTGAGGTTCAATATGCTCTTGATTATTAGTGCAAAACCTACAACTCTAAGCATAGTACTGGCCGCATGGATGGTACCCAAAGATATCTGCTGGGCTGGAGAGCACAGACTAATACAAGCCCAGCTGAAAATAGTGTCAAATGAAGATGCCCTACAGCAGCCAGTCTACCCCTGCAGGAGATGGAAGAACCACTGGACCCAGGACCTACATGACATTATTTCCAAAGGAAGTCTTACACATTGTATTTAGTGTTCATTTGTTAAAAGTAAGCATTTAAGATGGATGTTTGCTGCGTGCTGAGGGGAGGGGAGAATGGGGTGACTGTTCAGGAGTATGGGGTTTCATTTGAGGCTGATGAAAATGGTCTGGAATTAGATAGTAGTGACAGTTGCATTACCTCGTGAATATACTAAAAACCACTGAATTGTACACTTTAGTGAATTTTATGGTATGTGCATTTTATCTCAATAAAAAGGGGATCACATTGAATTTCAATTTAGACAGTTCCTTTCCTTCCATTTAATATGGGTTGTCCTATTTCTTTAAAACATTGGATTCCCTTGTTGGTCAAGTCAACAAAAAATATCTTCGAGGTAAAAGAAAGCCATCAATTACTAGGAATGGAATTTAAAGGATTGGCTTCAGCCATTCAACACATTAATGTAAAAAAACCCCAATAATTTTAAGCATCCTATATTAATGTTTCTTTTTTTAAACATACAGGGAATCTCCACAAAAAAAAAAAAAAAAAAAAAGCAGGGGACTTGGTTTCCCTTGGACTTTCCCTTGGACTCACATCCTCAACAGAAAGATCACATTGGCCCTGCTCCCGGAACTTCTGGAAAATCGTGTTTCATAAAACAAGGCACTGCCTGCCTCCTCCCAGGCCCCCAGGCCTCCTACCTGTCTGGCCAGCGATGACCATGGGCTGCACGAACAGCTGGAAGAGCTTGTCCAGCACCAGGTGCAGGAAGAGCACAAGGGGCTCCAGGCGGGAGGAGTTGAGGCAAATGATGCTGAGCTTCAGCTCGTGCTCCAGAGCCGCTTCACTGATCTTCTGGTCCAGCACGCGGATGGGGAAGGTCACCTGGCTTTCCAGGGAGTGGCAGAGGGTGAAGAACTTCTCCAGGTGGTTGTCCTGGGAAGGCAGATGGCAGGCCTCATGGGTCTCATCCCCTCAACGCTCACCAGTAGATTCATAAACACAATCAGATAGCTCCTTCTAGGCAAAACCTCTTACCCAGTGTTTCAGAGCAGAAGTTCTAAGACACGGGTGTTTCAGACCAGGTTATGAATTTCTTTGTAGGGTGTTGTGCACAAAATAGAAACTCTCAATAATTATTAGCTGAAGAAAAATTAATTTGGACTCTGACATGTTCTGTAAGCAGAGGCAGGGATACCAGGCAAACACACTGCCAAGACAGGGGTCTAAGCAGATGCAAAACTCAAAGACAGTGGCAGGAAAAGGAGAGAAAGTAGCACAACAACAACAAATCTGGAAGAGAAATGGCAGAATTACAGAGGGAAATGAGACAGCAACAGCAGGAAACTTCTCAACCAACAGTGCAGGTGCCGAGCTGCTGCAACATTTTTATAAGGTCTTTCTGTGAAAACAACAAATAAAACCTAACAGGCTTGCAATTTCCCACACAGAACTAAAAGGGTTTTTTGGTGTTGTTTTATCCAGGCACAAAGATTTTCACTGATCTTTTATTGAACTGTCCTTAGAAGTTTCTCTGCTGCACCCCATCTTCATTATTATTAGCCTGCTGTTCTGACTTAAACTTGACCTGGCTATTCCTTACCTGGGTGTGAACAGAAGAAACAGCTTGCACTTCAATATTGAATACTCCCTTATGTCCTTCAGCCCATTTAATGGGAGGATTCTGCAAAGGGACTTTCTGTGTTAAAAGAAAACAAATTAGCAATTCAATTCCCTTTTCTCAGTACTAACAAGCAGAGTAAAGCAACTTGACAGTAGATGTCAGGGTTATACAAATATAAATCTCCCTGGAAAACTAATATAACTGGCCCTAGAGTTAGGAGCCCTGGGTTCAAGTTCAGTTTTACACCAAATTAATTATTTTCACTTCGAAAGGTCAATGAAACTTTCTGGGCCTTCATTTTCTCATGCTGAAAGAAGGGGTTTGAATCGAGTTATCTATCTAATTTAAGCTTCCATCCAGCACTGGTAATCCTTGATTCTAGGAATTAAAATAAAGTAATATCCTAATGATTTCTCTATTAATCAGGAATGTCAGGACAAAGTGTAGAATATCTTTAGAAGACATGAAATTTTAATGCTTTTGAGCGAGTACAGTTTTGTTCCCTTTTAACAAAATGTTTCCAAGTAGCAGTCCTTCTAGGCTCCTGCTTTAATTACTCAAAATGACTTTTATAATATTTATATATCAATAGCCCTGTAGTCCTCAGAGACCATTTCTTGCCTTAAAATCTCAAGGGAACTGTCATCCTACAGTGTTGAGTAAGGAGGGCCTTGGCAGACTTGGCCATGTGAGTGTGGGTTTTGTGTCTCTTGCATTTTAATGGAAGGAAGCATATTGTACTTGCAAAGGTAGGATGTGTGCACGGGGTGGGGACCTTTGGAACTATCTCAGACAGAGTTACTAACTGGGGACCAAAGCTGGATCCAGCCCACAGACAGGTGCTGTTTGGCCCAGTGTTATAAACTGTCAAATTAGATGCCAAACATTTGAATGTCAGAAAATTTCACATGAAAGCCTGCTTTTCTGTCGTCTTTTGAGAATCTGAAGATATGAAGACATTGGTCTTGCATCCCAGCATGGCACCAATGTGCAGAGCAGAGGAGTAGCTATGACCTTGGGTGGGAAGACAGTCTCCAGTGTGAACAAATTCCACCAGGACCTTGCACTCATTATTAATGAGTCCGACCTGTGGGGTCACTGGAGTTTGCAGTAATCTAAAGCAACACTGACCACTAAAAATATGTGAGCCGTCTATGTCATTTAAAATTTTCTAGTAGCCACATTAAAAAATTTTTAATGTGATAATAATTTTAATACTGTGTTTCATTGAACCCAATATAGCCTAAAGATTATTGTTTCAACATGTAATCAATATAGAAAATTATGAATAAGATATTTTACTTTTTTTTTTCTGCTACTAAGTCTTTGAAACCCAGTTTGTGTTTTATACTTATAGCACATCTCAGTTTGGACTAGCCACATTTTAAATAGCCTCATGTGGCTAGTGGCAACTATATTGGACAGGGTAGGCCTAAAGAATATTAGCAGAAGCTGAGGGCATATTGATAAAGATAGCTTAGGGCAAGTAGGAAAAAGGAACTAATATTTACTTAAGCATCACGTCTGTTGCTTGATATGTATTATCTCATTCAATGTTCACAGCTACTTTGTAGGCAGGTCTGGGCTAGGTTTCATCTTTGAGACTCAGAGAAGGTAAGCAATTCACCCATGTTCACACAGCTAGGGCATGGCAGAATCTGGATTTTGGATCAAGATTTGTCTCCAAAGCCAGGTTTGTTTGGCAGCATTAAGAAGATAATTGGGTGTTCTAGGAAATTAGAATGTGCAGCTTGATGTTGAAAAGGTGGTTTTGAGGGCTTCAGCAAGGGGCTGTGTGTCCAAATCATAAAAAGTAACAGGGAGTATCTGTGAACATACTCACAAAACCACTTAGGTGGTTTTGAGAAGAATAGTTTTGATCTAAATTCAGGCATATGCCTGTGGCCCAGGGCAAAGGAAGCTTCCCTCTCCAGGGGGGGAAAAAAAAAGGAAATACAAAATGGAATAGCCTGGGGAGTGGGGGTGGGTAGTCAGAGTAGGAAAGAAAGTTGACTATAAAATTTAGAACAAAATTCAAATTCCTGGGAAATTTCAACTTGAAATATGCAAGGAAAACAAAAGAGATGAAGGGGGACCTATAGATTAAGAGCCTTAAAAGACATGTCAAGCAATAGCAATGTATAGAGCTTATTTGGATCCTGTTATGCAACAAACAACTGTAAAAAAAAAAGACATTAATGAGATAACTGGAAATTTGATCACTGGATATATGAAGATATTAAGGAACTATTATTAATTTTTAAGGTATGACAATGGTATTGTGATGGTTAAAAAAGAAGCCCTTATCTTTTAAGATAAAATACTGAACTATTTATAAATGAAATGATATGATGTCTGGTATTTGCTTCAAAATAAATCTTATTGATGTAAACCTACACCGACCAGACTGAGAAGCCTGAGAGCTGGTGCTGGTGCAATCAGAACGGAGGGTTCACTGGGCTCCCTTTAAACTAGTGGATTGCAGCAGAATGTATGGGCAAAAAGGCGGGACAGGGAACGGGAGGAGAGAAAGAGTATTGACACTGGGCTCTTTAGAGGAATAAAAGCCCCAATATCCACCTGGGGACTGTGACAATTGACCCAGAGGAGAAACCAGCGGAATCTGGCATGGGAACCTTTTGTAAGGATGGGAGCTGAGAGCAGTTGTTATCACAGGTGAGCTCTATTTGCCATTTTTTTTTGCGGTACGCGGACCTCTCACTGTTGCGGCCTCTCCGGTTGCGGAGCACAGGCCCCGGACGCGCAGGCTCAGCGGCCATGGCTCAGGGGCCCAGCTGCTCCGCGGCACGTGGGATCTTCCCGGACCAGCGCACGAACCCGCGTACCCTGCATCGGCAGGCGGACTCTCAACCACTGCGCCACCAGGGAAGCCCTGCCTTCCTTTTTAAAATACCCCATTCTGTAAACCCCTTTGTTATAGACAATACAAGGTAATGCTGCCTGGGTATGGGTTGTGTTGACCCAACATTCCATCGGCAGGTCTCAACCACTGCGCCACCAGGGAAGCCCTGCCTTCCTTTTTAAAATACCCCATTCTGTAAACCCCTTTGTTATAGACAATACAAGGTAATGCTGCCTGGGTATGGGTTGTGTTGACCCAACATTCTGAATTGGTGACAATCTAAATTAATGAGATCTTAAAACCAGTTATTTCTCCCATACTATCAGAACAATGTGCTCTCAGAAAACACCCTGTGCTGACAGATGACTGCTCCCCAAAACATGCTGAGCATCCTTGGTCATGTATAAAGTAATGGGAAGTGGCTCTGGAAAGGTGGTCCAAGACCATGGCTGGACAGGAAACAGGTGATGGCCAGCTTGCTGGTTACCTCTGCAGAATGCATAGAGTAGTTGGGTGGCAGCTTTTCCAAGGCAACTGGGAGACAGTAGGAGCCAGTTTGAAGACGTTCATTTAAGAGAATTGGCAGCCACTGAAATAGATGATGTAAAGAATAAAAATGGTATTTATTACAGCATATAATTCTGGCAATTTATCTAGCTCACAATAATCAAATGCAACTAAATGATGATTAGATATTGACCAGAGCTCTTTTGGGCAGTAATTTCTGTCAAGTTCTTTAGATTTTAAATTCCCTGAGAGCTCCTGAGATGGTGATATCAATGATTCACTGCTTTCAGAGCCAAAGCAGTAGCATTTTTCTTTATAGCCAATGTGTGTATATATCTGGAAAACCTCAATGTTTATTTTACCTTTTATATATTTTAAAGAAATAACTTTTTCCCCTTGGGGAAAAAAGAGCTATTTTTATATGTGAAGCATATATATAAAATTTGGAAATAATGGACATTGTAATGCTTTTTCTACAAATGAGTATTCTTTCACTATCTCTCACCCACTACCTTTCATTCCTGAAACTGTCATTTGCTAAGTCAAGTCATCTCTGCTCTTTGCTGCAATCTGGTTTGGCACATTTTGCTACTTCTGACAGGAAAAAAGCAAGTGAATAGAATTTAGTTGTTTATCTCTGCAGGAACCTTGGAGGCACCAACAACTGCAGAGTGAATCTGCAAGTTGAAAACAACTCACTGAATATCCCAGGAGACTTTCTACGGAGTTTCCTTGCTTCTGCTGACAGCTGATATGGTAGAAGGTGAACAGGAGGTGGTGATTTACTGTGAGCTTAGCAGGGAGCTTAATTTTCACTTCTTCATAGAAGTCAGGAGACCTGTTTCAAAAGCACATTATACACAAATAACTTTTAGCAAGAATGATGGCTTCTCTGACTATAAACTGTAACACCACGGACCCTTTGCCCCTCAGAATTCGCCTGCTTGGTGTTTTACTTTGCATTTTACATCAGTCTCCTCCTAAGCTTAAAGTCCTGAGACCAAGCTTATGTCACTGGATACACTTCACTTATATAAGGCTGCTCACAAACGAAAAGCTTTGCCAGAAAAAAAAAATCCCTGCACACAATGGAAAAATCCAACAACTTAATTTGGACAGAGGATGAGGTTTGGAGTCCTGCTGTGACCTCCTTTTCTATCTCTATCCCAAGAACAGGGACTGGCACACAGCCGGCACTCATCAAAGGATTTGGGGGCAACAAATGAAGGGTGCAGGAAGGAAAGGGAATCTGATTTTACTGAGTGATGACGTCCCAGGCAGTTTACTAAGGGCTTCACATACATTACTCATTTAATCCTCAATCCAGTCCAAGAGGGTGGGTTCAGAGAAGTATTCAATACTTAAATGGGCCAAGGTTATCAGGCCGGGATCAAACCCAAGTTTGTCCGACCCTATACAGATGTCCTACCTGGAAATGTGAATAACAGTTTAGACATTATTCTCTGACTCAATTTACCCACATAAAAATGAGTGTTTCATTTCTCCTTTGGTCAACTTAAATCTTCTTAAAGTAGGTAGTGGTGCAGGTACGGACAGAAGACAAGGAGACAGACCAAGGAGGGCTGGATTTTGTTTCTGGCCCCTCCAGTGCCTCAAAGCAAGGCAAGAAATTTATTTCTTTATGGAACACCATAAGACCTCTCTATATCACACTAGAGTAGAAGGCTCCAGAAAACTCAAAACAATATTAGGTTCTTGAAGATATGTTCTTCTCCCAATCACAGTTAATGACAAAATTTGTGGTTCTCCAACATAGAATCAGGGAACTGGCATGGATTTCCTCTGTCCCTTAGTCCCTGAATTATAAATACTGGTAGGAGGAATCACCTAGGGGATTCAGAAAAGCCAGGAGATAATAAAACAATCTTGGCGTATGTTTAGAACTCTGAAATATACTTACTTGTTGTGGTATGTCACAGCCGTGTAAAATTCCTGCAGAAATTCAGGCCCATTGGATCTTCCAAAGATGACCTGTTCACCAGTATAGAAAGGGCCAAATTAACTGTGATATTTGGTTAAATCAAATCAACGATCATCAGCCCAGTAGGAGGTTCTGGTCTCATAGAACTGCATTTTGTAAATTAAGAGTGCTGAGTTCTACAAGCGGCCCAAATGATGCAGAAGAACTGGCTATGAAGGGTAAACGGAGACCCCAGTGGCTACATCAGTGACCCAGGGCCACAGGCTTGTGAGACTAGAAAACCAGCACTCTCTCGATCTGCCTCTTCCCCAGACGTCTATACTACAGGGCAACGTTACAGAGTTTTGCCCTCCGTGAGAGATCCCTGGTCGAGGCCCTTTTGCCTGGTCACTTGGGTCATCAGGACCATCACTGGCCACACGTTTATGGTGTTTAGAAAAAGACACCTCTTTGGGCCTGGGTCAGCCCTAAAGGCACATGACTTCACACGTGGACTCACCTTTGGGTAAATTAAAAAAGAGCCCTTCCTACTAGATGCACTAATGCCCATGCCAGGTCCCAGGGCTTGGTGAGTGGTGAACAGGCTGGAGTCTGGCCCCCACTCATCCCTGGCTGGGTACCTTGGCTACCACAGCTGTACCTGGAAGCCCTGATGCATTTGCCAGGGGCGAGAGTGGGGAGAACCAGGGGAGTCTTCCTCTAGGATTTCTTTCGCACAACCATTGCAAAAGGATGCCTTGCACTGGGAAGGTAGGTGGGACATTACAAAGATGGTTTTTTAAAAAAGTGCATGTTTGAAGAATGGAAGCACTGGAAAAAGGTGACTTCAGTAGAAAGGTGTATTAACTGAATTCTACACCTTAAATAAAATAGTAATAGCTAACCACCATCTCGTTTGTTGGCAGATGGTTAAAAAAATACAAATTCTGGCATTTTGGGTTCCTTAGGGAACACTGCATTATGTATTTATTATTTGATTTACATTTTACCTCAGGATGAAGATCCATTCCTAGAAGGTGTTGAGATGGTGTATATTTATTATTACTAGGCAGTACTTTCTATTATATTTATCTTTAGATGTGGACTGGGGCTTAGGTAGATGTGTACCGCAGTGCACATCTGAAAGTACAGCAAGCATGGCTGACAGCTTGGGCCTATCTTTCTACTTCTTATGCTGTTAGGGTGGCATGGAAAGAATTCATGATATTTTTCAGTCTTCTAAAATGATCTGCATTTCTAAATTTCCCAGCTCACTGTGGAATAAGTTGGGAAAGAGACTTTCGATTTAGGCTGACCCTGCTTCCCCATCAGCATCCTGGGAGCAACACTGGACCGGCCACAAAGGTCCTTGCACACGATCAGTGGTACTGGCCTGAATCAACACACACTCTACGCTGATCAGCCCTTGATTTTGTCTGTGTGAACCAGCAAGGGAAGTTCAGCCCACCCTGGTTCGAGGCAAATGTTTATCTCCCTCATTACCGGCATAGCATTGCTGGCATCCTCTCCACACATAAACTGGATCTTGATTGTGATGTTCCGGGCAGATGCTAGTTTGTTAGCAAAGTTCAGCCTCTGTGGGTAGACATAGAGAAGGTTTCTGGAAAACAAAAGATGAGGAACCAACCAGTAAGGTCTAGAGTTTCTTTTAACCAAGTTCTTCAGGGAATGCTAAAGCCTGCACTCATGAGATGATTGTTCTGAAGGAGTTTTTCCTTTCCGAAGTGAATTACTTTTGGAGAGTGAGTTACTGTTGATTCTTCCTCTTCAGCTGCAGTGATCTGATAATAACCAACATTGTTCTCCGTTTTGCTACACAGACAGAGGTGCCTGCTGCAGCTGAGAAAGTCTCGGAATGTGCAAATCTGCCTAGCGGTAACTATATGTCTGATACAAAGATAAGAAGGCAAAACGTTCAGTTCATTTTAAACAAAACTCATGGCCATAGACAGTGGCCTAATTTCATTTCTCCTCTTTCTCCTTTCTAATGTTATGCAGTAGTTCAATTTTTTTTTTTTTTTAATCTTTGGCCATGCTGTGCAGCATGCAGGATCTTAGTTCCCCAACCAGGGATTGAACCTGCGCCCCCTGCAGTGGGAGAGCAGAGTCTTAACCAGTGGACCACCAAGGAAGTCCCAGTAGTTTCCAATTTTTATTGGCATGACTTTCTGTATTGGTTTAACTTTCTTTTTTCGGCTGCCTTGGGTCTTAGTTGTGGCATGCGGGATCTTTTATTATGATGTGCCAGCTCTTCGTTGCGGCGCACTGGCTTCTCTCTAGTGGTGGCGTGCAGATTTTCTCTCTCTAGTTGAGGTGCACGGGCTCAGTAGTTGTGTCGTGCAGCTGTGTCCCACATCATGTGGGATCTTAGTTCCCCGACCAGGGATCGAACCTGCGTCCCCTGCATTGGAAGGCGGGTTCTTTACCACTGGACCACCAGGGAAGTCCCTAACTTTCTTTTCTTACATAAGATGACAATTTAAACTTCCAAGCCCAATTAGCTACGTGACATAATACGAAACTATGAATAATATACCCATCCATTCAAAAACTATAGGACAAGTACCAGGCTGACTATAATTTTGTATATTTTTTCTTTCTGTTTGCATTATTACTACTATAATCCACTAAAAGGTAAGCTCCATGAAGGCAGGGATTTTTATCTGATGTTTTTGATTCACTGATGTATCTTCAGCAGCTAGAACAGTGCCTGGGACGTAGTAGGTGCTAAAAAAAAATACTTGTTGAATAAAGAATGAATGTATATACTTTGAATCATATTCCTGACTTAAAGAAACAATAGTGATACTAATATTTATAAGGTACTTATCCTAAGTTGAGCAATGTTTCAAATACTTCATATTTATTAGTTTAATTCTCATAATTATTCTATAGGTAGATACTATTTTGATGGCATCATCCCCACATCACAAATGAGGGGAAAAAATGACATACAGTTAGTGAACGGCAATCAAGAATTAAAGTCAGGCACTCTGTTTCCAGAGCCATGCTCTTAACCTTATCTAAGCTATATCCCCTCAGATAAGACTGCCATTAAATAAAAGAATAAGAATGGCCTTTTCAGACTATGTTATTCATGACATCTCTCAGAGGCAAGCTTGCCTTAATTCTCTGGATCTTATTAACAGTTGAGTGTCAATAGTACACCAAAGGCTGACTCAACTGTGTCATGTTCTCTGGGAAAATGTCTTGTCTTCCTCACCCTTGGTCCACTATTCTAACTCCTAGGTAACACATTCTCCCCAAAGGCTTCAAATGACAAAACAGCCTTTGTGTGACCTAGACACCAGGAGAGCAGTGACCAAGAAGGAGGGCCAGGTGACCAGATTTTCCCTCTGTGAATATAGGCTCTCATAATACTTTACAAGGATTTGCATATTAATTGATACCAGGGTTTCAGCCTCAGCACTATTGACATTTTGGACTGGACAATTCTTTGTTGAGGGGCCATCCTGTGCACTGTAGGCTGTTCAGCAGCATCCCTGGCCTCTACCCACTAGATGTTAGTAGTATCTCCCCCCTACTCAGTTGTGACAAGTAAAAATGCCTCCAGATATTGCCAGATGTCCCCAGGTGGGGCAAAGTCACCCCCATCTGAGAACCACTGAGCTATGCCTATGAATTTTGCATTATGGATCTATACAACTATACCTGGCAAATTTCCTATCTTTAATAGATGTAGTCAGTGCCGCCTACTGGGTCCATACTCACATGTAAGGTTTGTTCCATTGGAAAAGGGTAAAGTCAATACTCAAGTACGAGGTAGGAGAAGGAAAACTTTAAAGTTTGATTTATGAAGTCTGGGGCAGTCAGGAACTGAAAAACCAAAAGAGAGAGACTAGGCTGACCAACTCTAACCTCTGCATTGTCATAACCAGAATGATCCTCCATCCTGTGTGTGTGCATGTGTGTATGTGCGTGCGCGTACGCAAATGGTCTTTCTGGACCAGTATTTGCATAAATCCATGAATTTACCCCATGGATCTTCCTTGCTACAACAATATCAAGAGGGACAACACTAATAACCACAACCCTGGACAAGTCCCAATGAATGGCCTAGTGGACCTGCATCTGATGGTCCTGCAGATGAGAAACTGAGGCCCTGAGAGGTGAAGTAACAGTTCACTCCGTGAATTAGCCACCAGTTGGGCACAGCGTCCAGTTCAGCGCTGTTCTGACTCTACAACATGGATGTGTCAGTGCCGCTTTCCAAATCTTTCTCTGTCACACTGAGGGACCCCAATCTCAAGGCAGGCAGATAGAGTTGAACCTCAGATGCTGTCAGGAGGGGCCATGGACGTAGTAACAATGGCAGAAGGCAGTTCACGGTTGGGATGCGGGGATCTGTATGGGGTATACCCCCCTCTCTGCATGAGAGAGGCTGCATGCAGAGAGGGGAGTATAATGGCTGCATGATCTTCCATATTATGAGGGTGCCATAATGTACACAGTCTCCAAAAATAAGCACTAAGATTTTTTCCTTTTTTGTCAGTTACGAAGCTGGGATGAACGCTTTCTCTATCTTGCCCCTCTGCAATGCAGTATACTTCTGGGAGAATCCCTTTTAGTTCTATATCGTTCAGTTTCTTCATCTTTGAGTTAATTGAAAAGACACCAGTCAATCTTTCTTTATGCTGTGCTTGAAGAAATAATGAGCTACAGTTTGTAAAAATGCTTTGAAGTAGCTAGATGAAAGGGTCTGTGTAGATCACAATGGTAGTAGCCCTGCCAGAATGGATAAGCAAGTCAGTTGTCACCACACTCCTCTCCCACATCCCAACACAGCGGCACCATCTACCTATCCCACACACCCCCCAACACCGGTCAACAATTTTGCACACGGCTTCCAAAGGGTTTGCTGACCCCCTATATTCAAACATCATCACCCCGGGCATACAGTGTTCTGCCTGTACTGAATGCACTTTCCACACAGTACAGAGCAGGGAGGAAACATCAAGAGAATTTAATTTAGTCCAACATCCCTTTTTGCAGGCCACAAGCCGGCTCCCAGAGACATTAAATGACTTTGCTTAAGAATTTTTTTAAGAAGATGCATTTCCCAAGGATCATCATAGTTCTTACTGGCAAGAAGGCCAGGTGATATGTTTTCTTAAATCTGTATGATTTTTAAGAAATGAATATAAGAAAATAATAGTGTTTTCTCTTGGAAGCGAAGATCTACCTGCAGGATCAGTGATACACAGAGGCTCAACCAGATAAGAGTAATGATCAACAAACTGATAAACAGCCTCATAAGTTTTATATATGGTAAATTAAGTGTCATATTAGCTAGAGAAAAATCCTAAGAATTATATTATCTAGTGATTTTTGAGAAGCTCACCCGTAACTGAAATAGGAATCCCTTGTTAAAGCAAAGTTATTTGGAAAGTTTCTCCAGTAACTACAGGTCCAGCGTAAGTGCAGTTCATTTAGTATAATCTCATCTTTCCCCAAATACAGGCAAAAATGCTTCTCTTCAGTCATATGCATCACAACATAGAACAGGACATTTGGTATTCATCAACCATTTTCTTTCCAAAGCCACTTCAGATGGCTTCTCTTGATTATAAATTATTTTAGAAATTTTAAATTCTTTCCACTGATTCAGCAACAGCCCCTCAACTTATTTTTAAACTGCTGGGATTGAGCAGCTCCAGGAAGTTAGAGGTTAACTTGTAGAATTTGGTCATTATTAGATCCAATTGTTGACCAAGCTCTCTCTGCTCTTTACTGTCTTGGGACAATCCTCTACTTCTTTTGCTGAAAACAGGTTAACTCAAGAGACCTTGAAATCTTTCAAAGCCACAATGCCAAAAACATCAGTTTGGCTTCTCCTCAGTTTAGCCTATTCTTTATCCAGTGCAAGGAAACAAAGAGAAAAGCTGCCCTACAAAACAGAAAGACAACCTACAGAATGGAAGAAAATCTTTGCAAATAATACAACTGACAAGGGAATTACCTTCAAAATATACAAACAGCTCATACAACTCAACATCAAAAAAACAAACAAACAACTCAATCAAAAAATGGGCAGAAGATCTAAATAGACACTTCTCCAAAGAAGACATACAGATGGCCAACAGGCCTATGAAAAGATGCTCCAAGTCGCTAATTATTAGGGAAATGCAAATCAAAACTATAATGAGATATCACCTCACCCCGGTCAGAATGGCCATCATCAACAATTTACAAATAACAGGGGCTTCCCTGGTGGCGCAGTGGTTGAGAGTCCGCCTGCCAATGCAGGGGACACGCGTTTGTGCCCCGGTCCGGGAAGATCCAACATGCCGCTGAGCGGCTGGGCCCGTGAGCCATGGCCGCTGAGCCTGCGCATCTGGAGCCTGTGCTCCGCAACGGGAGAGGCCACAGCAGTGAGAGGCCCGCGTACCGCCAAAAAAAAAAAAAAAAATTTACAAATAACAAATGCTGTAAGGGGTGTGGAGAAAAAGGAACCCTCCTATACTGTTGGTAGGAATGTAAATTGGTATAGCCACTGTAGAGAACACCATGGAAGTTCTTTAAAAATCTAAAAAGAGCGCTATCATATGATCCTGCAATCCCACTCCTAGGCAAGTATCTGGAGAAAACCATAATTCAAAAAGATACACGCACCCCAATATTCAATGCAGCACTATTTACAATAGCCAAGACATGGAAGCAACCTAAATGTCCATCGACAGATGAATGGATAAAAATGTGGGGTATATATAGTATATATATATTTATATATATGTGTATAAATATATATATATATGTATGTATGTATGGAATGGAATACTACTCAGTCATTAAAAAAGAATGAAATAATGCGATTTGAAGCAACATGGATGGACCTAGAGATTATCATACTAAGTGAAGTAAGCCAGACAAAGATAAATATCATGATACCGCTTATATGTGGAATCTAAAAAAAAAAAAGAAACAAATGAACTTATTTCCAAAACAGAAAGAGACTCACAGACCTAGAAAACAAACTTATGGTTACCAAAGAGGAAAGGGGGGTGGAGGGAGGGATAAATTAGGAGGCTGGGATTAACATATACACACTACTATATATATAATATATATTATGTATATATACATTTCAGATTGTTTTCCCTTATAGGTATATATATATAATATATATACATATATATGTGTAGGTATAACTGAATTGCTGTACACCTGAAACTAACACGATATTGTAAATCAACTATACCTCAATTTAAAAAAAGTGTGAGTATACGTATTAATAAAAATATTGCTGACCAAAAAAAAAAAAAAAAAGCTGCCATGTCACGGGTTCAGTGTTCTCCCCCAGAGGCTTCTCCAGCTCGGAGTGGAGCTCAAGGAGCAAGTAAGCTAGAGCAAAAAGCATCCTGGCCACCTGATTAAACAGCTGGACGCTCTGAACTCCTCTTTAGCTGAGTTTCTAACACAACTCAGCCAGCAGGAGAGGATGAAAGGAGGCCTTGAGAGGAGAGCTGAACAGCCCCAGCCCGACAAGAGGACAGAAGGCCTCCATCGGCTGGTTGCAGGGATGAAGTCCAGGGAGAAATTCAACGAGAAGCTGAAATCGCTAGAGCAGAAGCTGCGGGAAGCTGCGTTATTCAAGGCAGGTGGGCTCTCTTTGACTAGGGTGATGGGTGCCATCATGGCAAGTAGATCGTTATTGATAATTTGAGTTAACCATGATTTTAACAGATTGGAAAATAAGCCACAAGGTAAGATGCATCAAGTTGGGCTTATTTCTCCTGTGCAAAAGCCTGGTTAAAAAGGGTAGTGGTACAGATTAATCCTTTGTGATGCAAATACTTATGTATCTTCTGTGGCTGATAATGCCAACCTAAACCATGTTTTGAATAAAAACATATTTGTGTCACTCACTACCACACCTGCCAAGGAGTACATAGAGAACCACTCAGTCATGCCATAAAGCCAGAAGCCTAGCCTTCTATACTCTGAGAATATTACAGGGCCTTGGAAATCCCAAAGAGAGCCAAAGGATTAACTGTAGCTGTTCAGGTCAGACAATCCTTGGTGCTACTTATGTATCTCTTTCAAAGTGAGACTGAAGTGAGTTAAATAAATGGCTTATACTCATTACATAATGTGGAGTGAAAATTTAGAATATAAAACATTCTGTACAAAAGGGCCGTAAATATTCAGAAGTTGAATATGCATAAAGGATAAGGGCTAAAAGATGATCTGGGGAAATGAAAAAGGTAATGTGATTTTGAGAGGAATTGGTGTCAATTTTGGTTTTCTTTCTGTTATTTCACTATAGAACCTGTAACAAAGTAATAATATCAAATACGTGTTTAAAAAGAAAAAGAAAAAAAGGAGAAAAAAAAGAATTGCAGGTCTTGTGGCCTGGGTTATCTTCACTGTCTTTTGAGTATCAGTAATGCCTGTAACCTAAGCTTCTTTTATACCAGGGAAGATGGGCTTGTATGGAGACCTACGATTAGTGACCCTTGCCAGGTAAGAAATTGGATGAGAATGTCCTTTAAAAAACTGCAAAATGTTCTACAAATAGAAGGTGGACAAGTCAATTTCCTCACCTGTAATAGAAAGGTTGGAGTTAAGTCTCAAATGCAATGATACTCCAAAAGTGCTTAGTAAACTGCAAAATACGACACAAATGCAGATTCTCTTCCTATCAAAATTGTAAAACAGCTGAGTGGACTTTATAATGTAACTTTAAACACTCTGCAGGACTGTGAGATCTTAAAACATATTACTTACAGAATTGATCAATTTCTCTGGGTTTCTCTCTCCACCTTTCAATTTACCTATGTCTCTCATATATCTATTGGTGGCGCTCTCTCTCTCCCTCTCTCTCTCTCTCTTTCTCTCTCTCTCTCCCCCTCTCTCTCCCCCACCCCCTCCCCTGTCTTTAATCCGAGCACGCGGGGGGGTGTGTGTGTGTGTGTGTGTGTGTGTGTGTGTGTGTGTGTGTGTGTCTGAGTCTCTTTCAGTATCCCTCAGTTTCTCTCTTTCTGTCTTTCTGATACAGCCTCTACCATCTTTTTCTCTCTCCCATGGCCTCTCAGAAAGGCAAAATGCTCTTTTTGCGGGGGCACTCCTTCAGTTTCATCTAGTCACTGAAATCCATGTCCTTACAAGTTCACAAGCGTTTGATGATTTCCCACCCTGAGCCAGGCCTGGGTTACAGGCAGGGCTGTTTCTTTCTCTCAGGATGACAGGCACAGAGCCCAAGATCTATGAACGTCTCAGGATTCCAAAAAAAAAAACGCCTGAGACCCTCAAAAATTAGCTCCAAAATATGAAAAGTAAAACCTCAAAATCAAAATTAATGAATTTTAAATTAAATGCTTACCAAATGCAATATTTGGTCAATTAGTCAACAGTAACTCTATTGAGTTTAACCTACAGGTGAAAAAATTTCCCCCCTACCTTGCAGATTGCTATAAAATTATACATAGGGTATATGTAATTAATAAGGAGGTGGGTGCATCTTAAATATGCTTTAGTTAACATGTGGTCTGATACTTCGGGTTTAGGGACTTTTTTTTTTTTTTTAATTTTTTATAAAATTTATGGGGCTTCCCTGGTGGCGCAGTCGTTGAGAGTCCGCCTGCCGATGCAGGGGACGCGGGTTCGTGCCCCCGTCCAGGAAGATCCCACATGCCGCGGAGCAGCTGGGCCCGTGAGCCATGGCCGCTGAGCCTGTGCGTCCGGAGCCTGTGCTCCGCAACAAGAGAGGCCACAGCAGTGAGAGGCCCGCATAACGCAAAAAAAAAAAAAAAATTATTTATTTATTTTTTTGGCTGCCTTGGGTCTTTGTTGCTGCGCGCAGGCTTTCTCTAGTTGCGGCGAGCGGGGGCTACTCTTCGTTGCGGTTCGCGAGCTTCTCACTGGGTGGCTTCTCTTGTTGCGGAGCACGGGCTTTAGGCATGTAGGCTTCAGTAGTTGTGGCTCGCGGGCTCTAGAGCACAGGCTCTAGAGCGCAGGTTCCGTAGTTGTGGCGCACGAGCTTAGTTGCTCCGCGGCATGTGGGATCTTCCCAGACCAGGGTTCGAACCCGTGTGCGCTGCACTGGCAGGCGGATTCTTAACCACTGTGCCACCAGGGAAGTCGGTTTAGGGAGGTTTTAAAAGGAACTTGGCTATTGATACGGGAGAGGGGAAGAATAAAATACCAGAGAAATTGGTTTTTCTGTTTTATTAGTTTTCTTATAGCTAGAGTTGCAAATGTTGGTTTAACAGCAGGCCACTAGCAATAGGCACTGGATTGAAGTAGATGGGGTAGTAAATTAGTACCCACCTCTCCTGATACAACACTATTGAAACAGCTTTCTATATAAAAAGTTCTCCAGGTTTGTAAACAAACACTCTCAACCTAACTAACTATTTTGGCAATTTCAAAGTAATTTCTTTTTCTTTCCTTGTGTTTTAAAACCTTCCCTCTCCAGCTTTTTTTACAAAGACAGAACCAAAGAACTGATGAACTCTTTGCTGAAGCAGAAATGTAGCAAAACCAATTGTAAGAACGGGATGCCCTCATTCAAAAACTACAGGAAAAGGTTGGTGTCTCTTACTTCCTTTTAGCAACAGACTTCAATTTGAGCAGAATGAAATTCAAATAACAGTAATATCTTATAGTTATCTGATGTCTTTTACTCAAGAATTCCAAAGAAAATTGCAAACCTAGAGATACTGTTTTGAGGTACCTATGCAAGGTAAGAAGCTGAGGAGGTGGTTTTATTTTTCAGTCACATTTCACTTCCAGGAAAATTTATTTTAAATGTAATAGTAAAAGTAGCTAATAATATTTATTTTTTACCATGTGCAGGCACCATTCTAATAACAGCGAATAGTACCAATGACAGGTACTACTATTTAGCCTCATTAGGCAGATGATAAAACTGAGGCACAGAGAGGTTGCATAACTTGCACAAGGTAACACAGCTGGCAAATGGCACAGGGCAATTCAAATGCGGGTGCCCTGAAACTCATACTAGACCCACTGCCCATAACCTTTGCTGCTTCTAAGAACAGTAAACAGTTTCTTTGGTCAACAATCAGACTCACCAGAACTTTATCATGATGTGGTCTTTTATTAAATTGTTCAAGGGCTAAAGGATTTCACCAAGCAAACTATAAGAGTTTTTTTTTTTTTAAGTTTAAAATAACAAAGTTTAAAATAACTGAGAAGATGAGAGTGAGTACTGTCCCTCAGTGTCAGAAGTTTTGGTGTTTTAAATACATCAAGTGCAAATAAAGTTAGAAATCTCAGAGTTTAATATTTGGTATATTCTGGAGATAGGAAACCTGCAAGCCTAAAGTGGCTATATATTTTATTTTATTTTATTTTTTATTTTTTTTGCGGTACGCGGGCCTCTCACCGTTGTGGCTTCTCCCGCTGTGGAGCACAGGCTCTGGACGCGCAGGCTCAGCGGCCATGGCTCACGGGCCCAGCCGCTCCGCGGCATGTGGGATCCTACTGGACCAGGTCACGAACCCGCGTCCCCTGCATCGGCAGGCGGACTCTCACCCACTGCGCCACCAGGGAAGCCCCCTGGCTATATATTTTAAGTGGGATCATGCTTTGTAAGTGCTTTTGGATGAGCTGACTTTGCTACTAAGAGGACATCCAGAGAGGAGAAGCATCACCTGGGAGCCAGTTCGGATGCACTGCAGACCTGCTGAATCAGAACGTGCGTTTTAACAATACCCCAGGTGATTCAAATGCACGTTCAAGTTTGACAAGCACTGATCCAAGGGAACTGGTCTGTTTTTTAATTTGACAGATGTATGAATCCTGTAGTTCAGGGGTGTTTTTTTTTTGTTTGTTTTTGTTTTTTGTTTTTGGTCGCTAGGAAGCTCAAAGTCAAATTTGCAGCTGACTTTGTAAGAAAGTGTAGAGGACCTTAACCTTCCCCAGATTTATACCTATTTCCTTCTCCTTATTTTCCTTTCACCCATAAATTTTATTCCTTGTTACACAATATCCATAAGCTGCATCACATACTTTTTTTAGAATGGGAATGTTTATAAATAAATGCATAAAAATAAAATATTTGCTACCTCCTGTCTTGTCGTTCCATGGTCTCATGCCATTATTTGTGTTTATTCCTATTTCTAATACTTAAGGTTAGATCAAATCACAGACTCACAAAGGAATCAGTGAAAAACGGAAATGGGAAGAAAACACCTAACATGTAGGGTGAAGAGAACATTCCATCTTCAGAAATCAGAGCAAGAAAAACGGAATGTGAGACTTGTTCCAGGACACCAGTCAGAATCCACACAAGGCTGCCTGCCCTGCGAAGTGGCACAAGAATGGAAGGAGGCACCGGGGATGCTGTCACAAGCAGCAGCTTGACCCTTAGTAACCTGTATGCTCTGTGGGCTAGGCTACAATGCTTTGTATAAATGCTGGTACTGTATCTTTAACATTGCGGACCTCTACCCTCTGCCCCCACAAAAAGCAAACATGGTTGAGAAGCCAGAGACAAAATGTTACCATATTGTTTAGAAACACTACAATGACCCAATATGCTCTCTCCATAGTCTTGTTATGTTAAAATAATGCACTCAAAAACAGAAATCAAATGAGAGAGAGAAAAACAAAAAAACAACAGCAAACTCTAATAATTGTTATTACACCATTTTCAAGACTTTTGCAGGGAAAATGGTCTATGCTTTCTCAACTGATGAACTACAATTTGAACATCAAATACAGTGTCTTTACGTAGGACAGCTATTATAAGTACTAAGAATCTGTCTTTGAACATGAACTAACTAAATGCTCACAGCTCCGATATTTGCAGAGTACCTTTTCTGTTACATCAATCCCTATCCCTTCTTTTTATGAGACATATAAAAAGTTCCTCTTAAGTGAGAGCTTGAAAAGCCAGCATTCCTATGAAATAATGCAGGACCTCAAGCTGGGGCAAAGAAGATGTTACCTTTTAGAAACAAGTGAAAGCACCCTAGCTCTCCTTAAAACCCACTTACCTGTTTAGGAAAAGTCCAGCTAGTTTTCAATAGCAAAAGACCCAAAGGGAAAGTTGGGATGTTTATGATCCTAGGCTTTATCTAGATCAGATTCCCACTGAAAAGAATCACAGATACATAAGCATTTGAAACATGCTGGGGAAAACTGACTGCTTCAAGAAAAAAATAAATCTCTAACCTTGCTTGAAACGTTTTTTTAAAGATACTTTGTTGAACTGGCTGAAATTTTACCAGTTAAGATATTCACGTTACTATATATTCTTCTGAAACTCTGCTTAGCAGATTGAACGTATTAAGTGGTTTGTATATCATTCACTCCCACCTTAGTATGAATTAGTTTACCCAGTTTTTTCCTTCTTACAAAGAGGTCACATTTAGGGGCTGTTAGGTGTGAGTGGTGAAAGGAAATAAAAAGGATGACCTGGTCATTGTTAACCATGAGGCACTGCTTTGAGGAAGATTCCCCAGTTGCCTAGGGTGTCAGGGAGAGTGACAAAGTAAGGGGAAAAGTTGGAAAAGTACCCAAATCCAGACTTTTTATTCCACAATTTTTTTTCTATAACTTTCTTAAACTTGACACTGACAACACAGTCAAAATATTCACTGGATAACTGCAGCTCTTTCAACTCCCAGCTACCATCATGGAACCCATGATGTGGTTTTAAGGTCTAAGTTATTTGGATATTCTTTGTGATTCTGACTTAGGGAGGGCTCAGGTATTTGTTAAATAGGTCAAGCTCTCAGTTGGTTTATTAGCCTATTTTCAGTGGGTTTTTATAGATGACTAGAAAATATTTAATAAGAATGTGTTTTATTTTACATGAGCAGAGATTGGAACTACTTTAGCAATATACATTTCAGACATCCTATAAAACTCACCCTTCCACAAGTACATTTTGCATTTCACTCAGAGGATTTATATAGGTTTTATATATGTATATAGATGAACAGATGCTTGGGAGGTGAGTCTATGATAGGGTATAAGTGGGGAGTGGGGTGGGTAAGGTGCTACATGCTGGGCAATGGGATAAAAGACCCCATTCCTTAATATGTACAGCTTGGGGTTTTTTCCTACTACTATGAATCTAAGAAAACTTGGGAAATCTCCTTTAACCTAGGTGAAAAAACTGTTCCCCTGCATGGTAGGCTTGTTTCTTTGGAGTGTGGGTTAGTGAGGAGGGCTGGGCTGGGGGCAGGGGCAGGGACGGACTCTTCTCACCTTAGAGGATCTGTTAAGAAGCTGTTAATTTTCTATTAGGGAGAGGTGTATTGTCCTAAAAATATACCAGGCTGATGGGAACACTCTCCACAAGAAGCCTGGTCCTCTGCATCAGCGGAAGTAATCCACCCTCCCTCATTCACCTTCCCACCTCCCCACACTCCTTCAAATTCACACAGCTGGAGTGCCCCAACTTTTGGTAGCTTGGTTAAGAACTATGGTAGCAGCTTCTAAGGCTCCCAATGATGCCTGCCTCCTGGTGTTCTCACCCTCTGTAACTCCCTCCCCTCAAGTGTGGGCTGGACCTAGTGACTCATTTCTACCCAATAGGATACAGCAAGATTAGGTTACAAAAAGACCCTGGCTGCTATCTTGCTTTCTCTCTCTCTCTTTCTCGCTTATTCTGAAGACCCCAGTTGCCATGTTGTGAGCTGCCCTACAGAGAAACCAATATAACAAGGAATTCGAGGGGATGTCTTGCCAACAGCTAGAGAGGACCTAAGGCCCTAGTTTAACAACGAAAGAGGAACTGAACACTGTCAACAACTTCAGGAGTGAGCTTGGAAGTGAATTCTCCCCTCGTTGACCCTTGGGGTGATCCCAGCCTTGGCTGACATCTTGACTGTGGCCTTTGGAGAGCCCTGAGTCAGAGGCACTCAGCCAAGCCACACCTGGATAACCCACATAATCTGCGAGATAACAACTGTTGTTTCATGCTGCAAAGTTTTGGTTATGCAGCAATAAGTAACTGATACGAGTATATACATTTTTTAAAAGTTTATGTTAGGTATTTGCTGATATTTAAACATGTGATTCCTTTAAAAATCCTTTACCTTGTAACATTTCTGCCTCTTAACTGTATCTCAGGGTTATTATTCCTGCTCTAAGGAATATAATATCATGACTACCTAGAGGAAAATACTCAACATCAAAATAGCCTCTATGGAGTCCATCCAATCACCAACTAAGTATAAAAACTTGAGAATTTAAAAGTATATGAATAACTAAATTTTCTTTGGTTCTAGTTTTGTTTCTATTCACTGAATTAATGTTTCTTAAAGAGGCTGTGACAGGTCAGATAAAAGAGTAGAAGAATGCTTTAAAGTACTGACCACAAATACCTTCTTCCTCCCTTAAAACATCAAATTTTTAATGAACGTTTTCCCCAACAAAACAACAATTTCAACATGTTTGGCTTTGCCAAACACATGTTTGGTAAATATGCAAACATTTCAACAATATTTGGTTTTGTGAAAGACCTAAAATTCAAGTTTAAAGACACCATTTTGCTGCCAAGTCTGGGCAACGTTTTTCAAAAGGCCACCAGGCAGAATTGTCACGTGGAGGACTAACGCGAACCAACCTGCATGTTCTTTTTTTTTTTTTTTTTGCTGTACGCGGGCCTCTCACTGCCGTGGCCTCTCCCGTTGCGGAGCACAGGCTCTGGACTCGTAGGCTCAGCGGCCATGGCTCATGGGCCCAGCTGCTCCATGGCATGTGGGATCCTCCCGGACCGGGGCACGAACCCGTGTCCCCTGCCATGGCAGGCGGACTCTCAACCACTGCGCCACCAGGGAAGCACTTAGCTTACATTTTGAAGGTTGTCAAACAAAGAACATTAAACAAGTGAGGTGGAACAGCACAGTTTTGGAAGTTATAGTTTAGGCCAGTGGATAAATGAAATTCATTTTTTAATTATAAAAGGTACATGATATGTGACTGATAAGCCATGGCTTTTTAAAAATTACCTTCTTACACTGAGTCAAAACTCAGCCCCCCCCCCCCCCCACCCCC
>NW_006793764.1:1925464-1950183 GCF_000442215.2 Lipotes vexillifer
CCAACTCCTAGTTCTATTTTACTTTGTGCTGTTGGGCTAGCCTGCATTGTCCTCACCCCAAAACCCACTTTTGCCCTGGGAAGACTGACACAGCATCTAATATTTCGACCCAGGGCATTCTGACTTCAGTAGAGAGGGGCAAAGGGCAGCGTATCTGAGTCCTTAAAACCACAGGACACCCATTACTGGAGAGTTACTAAAACACCTCTGCTTTAGAGATGGCCAAACACTTCATGGGAAGAGTAGATCTTTAAAGTATACAGTAAAGTCAGAACAAAGAATGAGAAGCTAAAAAGTAGAGAAGATTTTTTCCCCCTAAATGGTAAAAGAAATAAGAGGGAACAATTCCCCGAAGGATATCTCATCAGAAGACAAAGCCACTTCAAAGAACTAATTTTAAAATAATTTAAAAAACTAACAGAAGTAGAGAAGTCAAAGAAAGAAGGCTTTTTGAATTTTAGGAAGCTCTTTCTAATCTAGGCAAACTATTCATCATCATCATCAAATGCAGGCCCAGATTTGCCGCATTTTCATCACCATTTCTCTGTTGCTTCTGCCCCCACCAACCTTACATTCCCACCCCATGTAAAAACAGGATGCTTCTCGAACCTTACTGCTGAAATCTACGTAAAGGATCTCTGGGGGAAAAAAGGACATTCACCCCCAATATGTGGACAGAGCAGGATTTTTGGTTAGGACAGTTGTTTACAGGCAGTAACACTAAAGCACGATGGACTCAAAGGGAATGAGTATAAAATAGAGACTAGTGAGGGGTTGTGACTTGTACTTAATGTACACAGAACCTCCTTAACACTATTTCATTACTGCCAAACCACATTCTTTTACTTTTGTATTTGAGGCAGGTTTGGTGAATGTGTAAAAATGTATAGTGAGCAGTACACCCCCAAAACGAGATTTTGCTGTCTCTCTAGACCACAGGATACATTTCTCCATCCTCCTCTCCACCACATCTTTCAACAAAGTGACAGATTTCTAAGTTCCTGACTTAACTGATGAAAGAAGGCAGAAGCTGACAGGGTAAAAGAAAATCCTTTGCAAAAAGTGCCAACAGTGATCTCTTGGGATACTGGAATACTTTCCCAGTTTTGCTTGGTCCTGCACTTCAAGGCCAAAAAAATACAATGCATGTTTGCCTTTAATAAATCACAACTCCATCTGCTTAGAAATGGAAAGGTACCTAGCGGCTTCTGAATCTAGAAAATGAGCAAATTGTGCCCTCAAGTGGCTAAATGTTGTACTAGAAGGGGAGCTTCGCAAAACCTGCCCTTGCTGCTAAGAAATCTTAGGTAACTTGTTCCCTCCTGAGTTTTTTCATTCTTCTAAAAAGAGGAAGAATGACTGAATTTTGGAGGAAAGTGAGGATTGTGTTCCTGATTTATTATTGAGGCCAACTTGCCAGAGCAAAGTAAAGTACAGGAACTTAATTATCTGGGTAATTTTGGCACCAGGAATTCACTTTGCCTTTGTCTCCATTACTCGGCTAATTTAAATGATTAGATTTTGCCTGGGCTGTCACTGCTATTCCTAAATAAAGTGTTTGTTTATAATAAGCTTCATGTTCCACAAACAACTGCTCACTGAGTCTAGGAAGACCAAGGACTGAGATTCAGGGCTGTCTTATACTTACAACAGTTATTTAAACACTCCTTTAAAGGGTGAAAAGTAGGAATTTATACCACATGCTTGTACATGTGTGAAAGGTTATATAAGATTCTTCATTTTAACATCATTTGTAATGTTAAAAGATTGGCAACATCTTAGATGCTCATTAGTCTGGGGTTAAATGAATTATGATACAGCCATATAATGAGATTCAGTTCAGGTGTAAAAAAGCACGAGGCCACTGTATTCATATAGAAATGTTCTCCATAATATAGTGTTCAGTGAGAAATCAAAGTGCAGAACAGTGTGAGGATTATGCTATACTTGCACTCTGAAAGGAAAAGTGCAAGGTTGTACTGGTTTGTACAAACATAGCTTATTTCTGGAGGGATAAACAAGAAATTGAAAAAATGGCTGTTTCCAATTGTCAAAAATAGGATTGAGCTGTGAAATATACATGATTTTCATCTGTTTTGTTCACTAGTATTTCTCCAGTGTCTAGAAAAGGGCCTGGCATGTTGCAGGCACTCAATATTTGTAGAATAAAATGAAGAAAATAAAATGCGCGCACGTGTGTGTGTGTGTGTGTGTGTGTGTGTGTGTGTGTGTGTAAATATATATATTTTTTAAGACTGTCTCCAAGGAGGGGAATCTACAGTTGGAGGTCAGGCATGGTAGAGAGAATTTTCACTGTGCACTTACGTACTTCTAAAATATTGACATATTAGAATAGGATACCTATTCCAAAATAAATAAAATTCAAACAACCAAAGAAACAAATAAGAATGGGGAGTTATTATTTGGAATAGTTATTTAAGTAAGGCATTGTTTTGTGGTGATTTAGACCAGGTTCAATCACATCATAAACTACTAACCATTAATTAGCAATAAGCCTGGAGTACTAACAGCATTGAGGAGCATTACGCCATTAAAAAAACATCGTCCTCACATGGAGAGGTTTTCTGGGTGTTGTAGATTCCTGATAGACAAGTATTGAATACTTGCTCTTCGCCGTATCCATTTCCCCTGGTATCCTGGCATACGATAGGATTGCTTTCCAGGTCAGAGGGATTAAGTCGCAAGGCTCTTTCCCCTGAGTTTCCCGTGGCTTGCCTCACTGTGGACTTTGGATGACTCCAATGAGTAGAGGAACTCATTAAGAGGGACCATGAAAGGGAGGGAGAGGCTTTGATCCTCAAAGAAGCGTGTTGTACCCTTAAGACCCTACCCCAAGCCTCCTGAATGGGAGTCTCCAGGTAGGGCTGGACACGTGCATTTTTACAAAGCTCTACAATGAACTCTGAGGCACACTACCCTTCTTCCCCTCCCCCATCCCACCCCCAACACTGAACAGATCCACTCTGGATGGAGAGACAACTGGGCTCAGATTGGACAAAAGAAAGTTCTTCTCAAGGACACCTTCCATGCTCCATGCCCTGACTCCTTCCTAAACACGTCACCCAGAATTATTTCTGGTTTATTCCTTAGAAATGCTATTCACTAAATTATAACTTCCAGACAGTCATTCAAGACCAGCTTGCACATTTATCCTATGCCGTGCTTTTTGCCCCCCTAGGATGCAAGCCTGGCAGTATTCCTCAAAACACCATTGTGATACGAAAGGCACCTCCCTGTTAGACCAGAATGCAGACTTCTGGTCTGAGAACATTCAGCTAAATAGGAGGCAGCCTGAAAACAGCTAATTATCCATCAAAGAAATCATGTTCTAACTGATATGCTTGTTCACGGCAAGCACAGTCGTCCACAGCGAGTCTGATAATTGGATAAAATGACCTCAGAGGCTATTGGGGGCTGGGATGAGAGATGAAAACGCACTTTATGTGGATTTCTCTGATGTAATCACCAGTTACAGGGACGGCAAGGAGCTTAACAAGCTCATTACAACCTCAGCGCCTGTGATCTCCAGGTGCCACAGGATAAAACGCCCTTAAAGGTCTCGCTGGGCCTTGGCCCCAGGCCGCATTGTTTTCATTCTGCCCCCACCAGAAGTCAGCTGGAGTCTCCATTACCAGCTGCTGGGCCACATGGAAAATCAGCCAGGAGTTGGTTCAAACGTGTTCTTGGGCTAACAACCAGTATTTTTTTAATCTGGGCATGGAGAAAAGAATGCCATACTCAGAGTCGGATAATCCTGTTTATCGACCTAATTTTTCCAGCTGTTCTGCTCCGCGTTTGGACTGACCGTCCTCCTGCTTGTGATTTTGAAATAGCTCTTGCCTGGGTCTGCTTCGGTGTACTTGTCTGACCCCATGCCTCTCACACATAGAGGCTGCCAACAGCACTGCAGAGGCCCAAGCCCTTGGTTGGGGAGATGCTCACCATTCCTAGAATGAGTACTTCTGGCTCTAGAAGTTCGTCTCTTCCCTCAAAGTGAGTGTTTGTCTTATGAGTGACCAACACTCTCATTGGTTCATGGGGATATTTCCTCAGCCAGGCCCAGTTCTTTTATAACCGATCTAGATCACTCCTCAGAGTGAGTTGAGTTAAGGTAGAGGCATCAGGCAGCATCCACAGAGAATACAGTATGAACAGTGCCCCTGTGGGCAACACAGTGACCCCAACTGAGGGCACCTGAAGGGGCAAGGCTGTCAAAGGAGGCACCTGAAGAGATCGGAGGACGGAGAGACTGAGGGCAGGAAGGCAGCTCAGCCTATCCCAGGCCAATTTTATCTGAGGCTCCATGGCAGCTGCTCTTTAAGAGAAGTAAAGAACCTGAGTGCTGTTCACATGGTATTAAACTGAAACCCCACCCATATGACAATCCTGTAAAGCATGACTCTGGCCACAACTGACACTCAAGGCCAGGCAACACCTGCCATTCGTCCATGTAATAGTTCCCTCCACTCAACGGGGCTCTGAAGTTTATGTGATAGGTACACAAATTGGAAATCTGAACCCTGGCTTTGTCACTGTTAGGCATTCCTTGCTTGGCCTAATAGATACATTCTCCACAAGTTCCAGGTAGATCAATTTATAATGTCAAGCCCTATTTCAAATTTATGAGGTGAGTCTGCTATCAAACAAAGAATTGTCCCTCAATTTATCTGCTCTGTAAATCTTAATTTTCATTTATTTGATTTCCTTAAAGGGATACAGCCAGAATTAGAGACATGGAAATACCAAGGTCAACATGAAAAGTTACCCTACATGCCAGACCCTTAGAATGATGTCCAGAATTCGACTCAGTCAAAGGAAAACTTTTCTAAAAGACACAGGAACTGCTGTCCCTACTGAAATAATATTCTTGGGAGAGATAAGACTTTAGACCTCACCTGTTATTGGTACCATAATGTAAAGAGGTTTAGAGACCTTTGCTTGAAAGGAGACTTTGATTTGGAGAGGAGGGGACAGAAAAGTCAAGGGGTTACAAGTTTTGACAAAAATGAGAAGATGAGGTCACCAAGGGTAAACTGAGTCAACTTCCCAATTTGACCTGGGGTTTGGACCTGACTTGAGTCTTCCATTTCCGTTTTGCGAAATGGGAGTGGTGGTGGGGAAAAGGGGAGAGTTAGTCTAGGACTGGGTTACTGTCCAGACCAGCCTAATCAAAACCACTAAAAAAGCATATGAGGCCCGGAGACGAAACACTGAAACATTTAACAACAGCACATGAGAAACCTAGACAAAATGTTCTCTCAGTTCCTTGACATTTTCACATGGTGAGAGATTCTGAACCAAGCTCACCACAGCTCTCCTCCCTTAAACAAGCTATAAAATAAGGTGGCCTGGGGGCCAAGAGAAGACAGAAGACCAAAGCTGGAGGGAAGTATTGGCTTCGATCATTCCCAAGAGACCCGAGTTTTAATGGGATGGCCGTGGCATTTCCACAGTGTACAGAACAGCTACAGAATATTCACTTTGCACTTGTGGGTCTGCTTCTCATGATGCCAAGTTGGGTCCGTAGTAATCCGTTCAAACTTGTCCCCCTCAGCACGCCTACATTTCTGAATCAGTAGATGCACGAACGCGTTGAGTCCCGCTGTGATGTAATTAAGGGATAATGTTTGCAGCAAGGAGTAGGGAGAGTCGTAAATGCCTCCCATGGGTGATTAAAAACTAGGGGAAGCTGAATAACTATAGAATTCATTTGGTGCAAGTTTATTCCAATACCAAGAGCATTCTTTTTCCAATTATAGGATAGGGTTTCTGAAAAGATACACAGCATCCGTAAGCAAACATTTTCATGTCTTCATCTCCCTCTAGGGAATGGAGAATGGAAACTACTGCATCCTAGGCATGCTTACTTATCTAGGAGGGAGACTTGGCTGACTTTGTGTTTAGGAATGAGAAGAGAAAACCAAGAACTGCTTCAGAAAGGATTAAATGGGGGAAATGCATGTGTGCTTCAAGGCAGGAAGGAAGAGGTGCACTTCTAACTGTATGAATGGCTGGTTGTAATTCTCACTCTGCCATTTTTTAAAATTGAAGTTATACTTGAGTTACAGTATTGTGTGTTAGTTTCAGGCACACAGCAAAGTGATTCGGTTATACATATAAACATGTATATATGTATCTATATACTTTTTTTTCTTTTTAAATATTTATTGGAGTACAGTTGATTTACAATGTGTTAGTTTCAGATGTACAGCAAACTGAATCAGTTATACATACACATATATCCACTCCTTTTTTAAGATTCTTTTCCCATATAGGCCATTACAGAGTATTGACTAGAGTTTACTGTGCTATACAGTAGGTTCTTATTAGTTATCTATTTTACATATAGTAGTGTGTACATGTCAATCCCACTCTCCAGATTTATCCCTTCCCCCGATCCTCTGGTAACCATAAGTTTGTTTTCTACATCTGTTACTCTACTTCTGTTTTGTAAATAAGTTCCCATTTTTTAGATTCTACATTCTTTTCCATTATAGTTTATTACAAGATATTGAATATAGTTCCCTGTGCTACACAGTAAAACCTTGTTGTTTTACTCACTGCCATTTTTGACATCAACAAACCACTCACTTATCCTGTCTGGGTCTCAATTTTATACATCTGAAAACGTGAAGGGTAGAGGTACTTAGATTAGGTAAGTTCTGAAATTCTTTGCGTTTCAGTCCCACATACCCAAACATCACAATAGAAAGTATGAGTGAGGATCTGGGGGTATCAGAACTCTCTTACACTGCTGGAAGGACTGCAAACTGACACAATTTTGGAAATAAGTGGTGGTATAAATAAAACTGAAAATATATATCACTGTGACCCAATAATTTTATTTCTAGGCATATTGCTTAGGGAAACTTTCACATATGTGTACAGAGAGGCAAAGACAAAAATTCTCACTGCACAGTGTTTATAAAAGCCCAACATTGAAAAAATATAAATATCTATCAATAGAAAAATAGGAAATAGATAAATAAAATATGGCCTCTTCACAGAAAGGAACACTAAATAGCAGTTTAAAAGAATGGCAAAGCTCTATATAAATCAGTATTTCTAAAATACAAGCTATTAAGGAATTCCCATTGGTTACATTTGTGAAAATCTGAGTAACTAAAAAAGAGTAATGACTGCTACTGAGTGTAACACACTGAATCAATAAAATTCATGAGTCCACAATAATACTCAAACAAAAAAGAAACAAAATCATACTGTTGGATGAAAAGTACAGTAGTACAGTATAACACAGAGAGTATGAAGCCATTTATGTACATTTTAAATGAATGTAAAAATAATACCATTCAGTGTTCACAGATTCATAATACATGACTGTGTGTGTGTGTGTGTGTGTGTGTGTGTATGTAAAACCAGGGAAAATAGAAAGGAACTATGTAAGTTCATGACAATGTGATGTGAGAGGCAGCGTAGGGGTCTGTAATTGGAGACTGGGGATAAAGGAGACTTCAACTTAACCAGTATGATTGTTTGTGTGTATGTATGTATATATATATATTTATATATACACACACACACACATAACAACAAAATGTCATTTCTAGATGCTGGAGAAAAGGTGATTATAACTTTCTTCTCTGCATTAAAAAAAATCTTCTCAAAATAAAAAACAAAAGTATATGATCAGCAATGCTTTCGGCAGACGGATGTTGACAAGCTCCCTCTGAGCCCCCATGCAAAGACCTCCAAGAAACTGAGGCAACCTAACCTTTTAGGCCTTTACTGTATAGTCCCATGCTATCCAATATGGTAGCCACCAGCCACATATAGCTACCTGAATTTGAATTCAAATTAATTGAAGTTAAATAAAATGAAAATTTCAGTCCCTACACTGTACTAGCCACATTTCAAAGGCTGAAGGGCCACATGTGGCTAGTGTCTATTTTAGTGGGCAGCACACATACAGAACATTTCTATCATTCCTCTAAATTCTATTGACAGAGCTGGTCTTGAGCTAAAAACCTGTCTTTTAGACAACCAGAACACTTTTAGTCATTGCTTTCCCTAATATGTCCTTCTGCCCATAGGAAAACCAAGGTAATGACTAGGAGGATTTTTTTTGTTTCTAGAAGGAATATGTCCACTAGAATTCTACATTCCAGTTTTGACTGAAGTAACATTTTCTTGTGAAAAAAAATGAGGTAAATCATCTTTAAAAATTGATCTTAAGGGCTTCCCTGGTGGCGCAGTGGTTGAGAGTCCGCCTGCCGATGCAGGGGACGCGGGTTCGTGCCCCGGTCCGGGAAGATCCCACATGCCGTGGAGCAGCTGGGCCCATGAGCCATGGCTGCTGAGCCTGCGCGTCTGGAGCCTGTGCTCCGCAACGGGAGAGGCCACAACAGTGAGAGGCCCGCAAAAAAAAAAGAGAACAAATTGATCTTAAAAAGTAATTATCTGTAGTTTTGTAAACGTCATATTTCATTTTCCCCAAAACTTAGGAAGTAGGAAAATAGGTCAACGGATGATGAAAGCATTACCCAAAAAAGGCTCAAATTTTTGGTTCAATAATTTTCCAAGAGCCTTTGTTTCTTACCTGTACACAGTATGAGGGACATACACTTCTCGGATTGGAAATTCCAAAATCTCTTTGTGTGGGCGTCCCCGGTTTTCAGGAAAGGGTCTCACTGGCAGCATTTCAGGAGTCAGACAGCAACTGGTTGTCTCTGGAGCCAGAGAAATGTCCAGTTTGAGTAAGCCTAAAGAAAGAAAATAGGACTGTCTTAGTAAAGACGTTATATACGAGGGAGTCAAGAAAGACTGCTGTACTATATTTCTTTTATGGAAATGAGGATAAGTTGTGTGAGTATAAGCATTTTGGAATACCCAGTTAACTTCCCATAGTTTGACAAAAGGCATGTCATGACAATTTTTGAGATTTAGTTTCTAGAACTTAAAAAGCAAGAAACTGTAAAATGAGTAAGAACACATTAGAGGATCTTTAAACTCCCTTCCAGAACTACCACACCATAAATATATAGTTCAGTCACTTCTCTCAATACAAGCACTAAAAATTGGTGGTTTTCAAACTAGGTTCCCTGGTACCCCAGGGGGCTGCAGAAGTGCCTCAGGGGCTGTTAAGCTGAGGATAAGGAGGGTGCACCCTCACCTTCTACCAAAGCATTTCACTTTCACTTTTTCTCATGTTAAGAGTTCCATACAATATGATATAAGAGGGTCCTCTCTTCAAACAATTATCTGATTTTCTGAGTGAGGAATCAAATATAAAGCATGATGTTTATTTCCAGAATCAGTCCTTTAATAAAAATAGAAAACATTAACAGGTTGGCCAAAAAAACCCAGACCTTAACTCCTAATACAAAATCCTATATTTCGCTTGACAAAAAATTGCAGCATTACATGAATAATGTGTCTAATCAGAAATGGCTTTGGCACCACAAAGAGGATAAAGACAAGCCATCCACACCTGGAACTGACTTGACTCTTCTCTGTAGGGATGAAGATCTTTTGTAGTCAGCTAAAAACTTGAATAAGTCTTCATCACTAAGGCGATCTCCCTCCTGCCAAGAGAGAAGTCAGGGTTAGTGCAGATTCACCATACACTCCTGGGGTCGGGACCAAAGATTTATTTCTCAGAAGATTTTTATCTTTAAGTATTACTGTAACGTGCCTTTCATAGATACGAGGCAACTCTGAAATCTTTTAGTCAACCTCTTGTCAAATATTCTTTCTCTACCACTCTGACTCTCTCAGCCTCTTCAATCCTCCTGGAGATGGGGATTTTACTGCATTCCTGAGGAAGGCTGTTTGACCATTAGTAATCCAGGCCAAAAGGTCCTCCCCCTATAACTTAAACCCACTGATACTTGTTTACTCCCTGGAACAAAACAGAAGAAAAGTTTTCTTCAAAGATTTGAAGATGGAGAAAGCAGCTTTCCATCTTTTTCCTGTCCTCATATTCTTCACATTTGTCCTGACTAAGAAGGCTAAGCACACGTACTACGCTCCACGTGCGTATGTGGGACAGGCATGCTGCTGAGGGATACGTGTGCATGAGCTCTGATCCTTACAGCAGCCCAGTAAGGAAGGAAGGTAGGTAGGTAGGTAGGTAGATAGGTGTGTCCTATTCCTAAGTACAGATGAGAAAACTTTGGCTTATTTAGTCAAGGGCCTTGCTACCCAAGGCAATACAATTGGAAGGAGTATTTCCCAAATAGAAACCCTTTCAGTCCCCTGCAATCTCTATCATGAGGCATGGCACACAGAACCCTTAGTATCTCTTCTGCATTTCAGTTTGTTAACATAACCCCTTGACATGCCCCATGAGAACTGCTTGAGCTGCAGAAAATTTTCCAAAACAGAGTCAAGCCAAGTATAAGTCAAGTTGGTTTTTTTGGTAGTAAAATACATATCACGTAAAATTTACCATCTTAACCATTTTTGAGTATACAGTTCAGTAGTGTTAAGTACATTCACTTTGTTGTGCAAGCGATCTCCAGAATGCTTTCAGTTTGCAAAACTGAAACTCTATACCCATGAAACAACTCCCCATTCCCCACTTCCTGCAGCCCCTAGCCACCATCATTCTACTTTCTGTCATTCCACCTTCTGTCTCTATGAATTTGATTACGCTAGGAAATTCTTCATTCCTTAAGTAGTCTCAATGATTTCTGAGCTAATAAAGAGCACCGTCTGTAATGGTCACACCCTGTGAGGAAGTAGGCAGCTCTAGAAAGCCTGCACGTGGAAAAGGGGTGAGATGGACAACACCTAGGCCAAGAAACTCCAAGCCAAAGGGGAAATCGATGTTTTACCCAGACTGTTTTCATAGCCTAATAAATGAACTGAGCATGGTAGTTCAAATAGGATAGTTTGTATTAATGGGAACCAGTCCTTCTCTCAATTAAAAGGGCTAACGTTCATTTAGCACTTGTCATATCCCAGGCACTCTGAGAAGAGCTTTACACGTCTCATGTCATCGAACCCTCCCAAAAGCCACATCAAGCAAGCGCCATCATCCCTGTTTTGTAGATAATGAAACCGAGGCTTGGTGAGGTTGACTAACTTGTTCTCTTAGTCACTACATATACTCCCCCTCTGGGCTCCAGCACTCATGCCATTGTGAGGGGACAAAGACAGACACACTGTAACATGAAGAGATACCTGCTTGAAAAAGCTGTTAATGGTCAACGTCTTGAAGTTGGATCCAACCCCATTTTCCTCCAAGGAGAAGGCTCTTTCAGAAAGCCTTCGAGATTGGGACAAAGTTTTCCGCTCACTCACAGAGCCTTTCCCTTTAAGGAAAACAATTGTCATTCTAAAGTTTGCCTTTCTGTTTGAATATATAGCAGTTATTAACTTTACCGTATGTAAGATACGTTGAAGCACACTGAGGGAGAACACTGAACGTGGCCATTCTTGTTTTGCATGACTATTTCCCTCCCCTGATCCCTGTTTTTAGACCCCCCTGTTGGAGCCCCTAATCCTCCTCTGATCATAGTGAGAGCCCATGAGCAACCACAGTGCCCTCCCACGTGGCGATCAAGGTAGCAGGAGTCCAGAACTGCAGCCAGAGCCGGGTCTGGCTAAATAATAAGCTTTATTTAGTCAACAGTGTTTAGTTTTGTTTTATTTTTATATTTACATTCCATTGGGAGAGGCATGTACTCAAATGCCCCTGCAGGCATTTGGGATTGTGGCCCGAACATGCTACGTACAGGTCAGCCTGAGTACATCCTGGATCTGAGCTTTCTTCTGCTCTTGCTGTGTGGACCAGCCGGCAGAACTGAGTTTCTGCCTTGGCCAACCTGCCTAATGGTAATTAGAACTGAGTCACACCCAAACCTGAACCCTGATACTCTGCTTAGTTATTTCTTACCCCTTTCGAGGTTTAGGTGAGGATTTTGTTATTTTTATACTGCAAAACTCAGGGGTTCTGTAGTGAATGGTCAAATTGCATAGAACTGTAATATTTCAACCCTGTCTTTGAACATTCTCTTACCCTTAATTCTTGTCATAATGCTGAACTGGAACTTCCTGCTACCACTGAGCCACGTAAACTTGCCATGCTGCCTCAGTATAATACACTACATCTTTTGGTTGCTTCTTAAAAATCAGCCTCTGTAGTCAGGTTAATTTCTCCTTGACCCAGAGATGACTGAGGACCCAGCAAACTCTATGCCTTAACTACCTAGTTTATGTGTCCTTTAAGCTCTGTGCAGAACTCTTTCAAATAAGGCTACCTGGGTGTACATAGAAATTAGCATTAAAAAAAAAACATACACACATATTGTGGTGTGAATGTTGGGATGCACTAAAATGAGATTTTTTTTTTTTTTTTTTGCGGTATGCGGGCCTCTCACTGTTGCGGCCTCTCCCGTTGTGGAGCACAGGCTCTGGATGCGCAGGCTCAGCGGCCATGGCTCATGCGCCCAGCCGCTCCGCGGCATGTGGGATCTTCCTGGACCGGGGCACGAACCCGTGTCCCCTGCATCGGCAGGCGGACTCTCAACCACTGCGCCACCAGGGAAGCCCTGAGATTTGTTTTTGATAAATCAGCAATAACCCGGGAGTTCTGACTGGTAATTATGCATCAATAACTCCAGGATAGCAGCAGCAATAACAAAATACCTTTTCCCCCACTCCTCTGGTAAAGGCAACATTTCAGAAGTGGCAGAGCTAAGGAATGCATGAGAAACTTCCCAAGAAATGTGACTGGAGACATAAATATTTGCTGGATACAAAGACATTCTAAAAAACAGAAACTGCCACAGGTGAGGGGTGATATTCTTGCAAACTCTGTAACCCTCTTGGATAGTTCCATACCCAAACTGTTGAGGAAATCAATAACTCAGATCAAGGGTTAGGTAATGAAAAAGAGAAATATGCTAAATAAATCAGAACAGTAACTAAATATTCTTTTGGCATCCACTTTTTTCATTTGCCCTTGGCAAAATAAACTTTAAGGAACTGGAAATTTTGCTAGAAACCAGAGTTTTTCATTTTGAAGCCCTTGCTTTTCTTATATTTAGGAGCCAACCATGGTGCCTTTGTTTAACACACTACAAACTATATTATTATATTTTCTTGTTATTTTCAAGAATTTTACTTTTAAGAAGAGATGGCCACTGAAAATTAACTCCTTAAAGTGTCAAACGGTACAGAAAATTCCAACCAAAAATCTCCACAAAGTTCATTGTCTTGGGGATCGCTGTCCAATCAAGCATTTGTATTCCAGTCTTAATCATGTCTCATCCTATTCACCTCCTTCTTCCTGCCCACTCCCCCCACCTTACTGCACCCCCAAACCCCCACCAATCAGTAACTGACCTCAGAGTTGGTACATTGGGGAGCCCTTCCCTTCACACCACAGTTGAAAAGCTTACCAACCGTGGACTCCACATCAGTTACCTCCCTGTCGAGGGTAGAGACATTGAAGAAACTTGCTAAGCTTATGGGAGCCCAGGCAAAGGGCATCCGGTATTTCCCCAAACGTTGGCAGAAGGATTCAGCTTGAAGTTTCAGTTTTTCAATCTTTTCTTTACTCTAGAGGGAAATGGAAAGAGACAGCAGAAACAAACAATATGGCACAACATCATTCTCAATGGTGAAAAACTGAAAGCATTTCCTCTAAGATCAGGAACAAGACAAGGGTGGCCATTCTCACCACTATTATTCAAGATAGTTTTGGAAGTTTTAGCCACAGCAATCAGAGAAGAAAAGGACATAAAAGGAATCCAAATCGGAAAAGAAGAAGTAAAGCTGTCACTTTTGCAGACGACATGATTCTATACTTAGAAAATCCTGAAGATACCACTAGAAAACTACTAGAGCTAATCAATGAATCTGGTAAAGTAGCAGGATACAAAATTAATGCACAGAAATCTCTTGCATTTCTATACACTAACAACAAAAAATCAGAAAGAGAAATTAAGGAACCACTCCCATTTACCACTGCAACAAACAGAATAAACCTACCTAAGTAGGCAAAAGGCCTGTGCAGAAAACTATAAGACACTGATGAAGGAAATCAGATACAAACAGATGGAGAGATATACCACGTTCTTGGATTGGAAGAATCAACATTGTGAAAATGACTACACTGCCCAAAGCAATCTACAGATTCAATGCAATCCCTATCAAATTACCAATGGCATATTTCACAGAACTAGAACAAAAAAGTTTACAATTTGTATGGAAACACAAAAGACCCTAAACAGGCAAAGCAATCTTGAGAAAGAAACAGAGCTGGAGGAATCAGGCTCCCTGACTTCAGGCTATACTACAAAGCTACCGTAATCAAGACAGTGTGGTACTGGCACAAAAACAGAAATATAGATCAATGGAACAGGATAGAAAGCCCAGAGATAAACCCACGCACATATGGTCACCTTATCTCTGACAAAGGAGGCAAGAATATACAGTGGAGAAAAGACAGCCTCTTCAATAAGTGGTGCTGGGAAAACTGGACAGCTACATGTAAAAGAATGAAATTAGAACACTTCCTAACACCATACACAAAAATAAACTCCAAGTGGATTAAAGACCTAAATGTAAGGCCAGACACTACAAAGCTCTTAGAGGAAAACATAGGCAGAACACTCTATGACATAAATCACAGCAAGATCCTTTTTGACCCACCTCCTAGAGTAATGGAAATAAAATCAAAAATAAACAAATGGGACCTAATGAAACTTAAAATCTTTTACAGAGCAAAGGAAACCATAAATAAGACGAAAAGACAACCCTCAGAATGGTAGAAAATATTTGCAAACGAAGCAACTGTCAAAGGATTAATCTCCAAAATATACAAAGCAGCTAATGCAGCTCAATATCAAAAAAACGATTCAGTCAAAAAATGGGTGTAAGACCTAAACAGACATTTCTCCAAAGAAGATACACAAATTGCCAACAAACACATGAAAAGATGCTCAACATCACTATTCATTAGAGAAACGCAAATCAAAACCACAATGAAATATCACCTCACACTGGTCAGGATGGCCCTCATCAACAAATCTACAAACAATAAATGCTGGAGAGGGTGTGGAGAAAAGGGAACCCTCCTGCACTGTTGGTGGGAATGAAAATTGATAGAACCACTATGGAGAACAGTATGGAGGTTACTTAAAAAACTAAAAATAGAGGTACCATGTGACCCAACTACTGGGCATATACCCTGAGAAAGCCATAATTCAAAGAGTCATGTACCACAATGTTCATTGCAGCGCTATTTACAATAGCCAGGACATGGAACCAACCTAAATGTCCATCAACAGATGAATGGATAAAGAAGATGTGGCACATATATTCAATGGAATGTTACTTAGCTGTAAAAAGGAACGAAATTGACTTATTTGTAATGAGGTCGATGGACCTAGAGTGTGTCATACAGAGTGAAGTAAGTCAGAAAGAGAAAAACAAATACTGTATGCTCACGCACAAATATGGAATCTAAGAAAACGGTACTGATGAACCCAGTGGTAGGGCAGGAATAAAGACACAGACATAGGGAATGGACTTGAGGACATAGGGGGATAGGGGAAGCTGGGACGAAGTGAGAGAGTAGCATTGACATATGTACACTACCAAATGTAAAATGGATGGCTAGTGGGAAGCTGCTGCGTAGCACAGGGAAATCAGCTCAATGCTTTGTGACGACCTAGAGGGGTGGGATAGGGAGGGTGGGAGGAGATATGGGGATATATGTATATATATGGCTGATTCACTTTGTTGTACAGCAGAAACTAATACAAAATTTTAAAGCAATTATACTCCAATAAAGATATTAAAAAAAAAAATAAAAACAATATGGCACCAGCACCAAGTCAACTCCCTCTGCCATGGATATGACAGCCATCTCCAAAATCCCTACCCTACTGATTAAAAAGAGGGAATAGGCAGAAAAACAACACATCTCAGGCCAGAAGTCCAACTGATAAGGAAGTACAGAATAGAAAAGGAGGAATTTAAAGAAAGCCTACATTCAATTATTAAATATACCTTCAGCTAAACAAACAAACAAACAAGCAAACAAAAAACCCAAAAGTATTGGGGCTTGTTACACTACCTAATCAACAAGTACCTCTTTTAGGTGCTAGCTACACTCGATTCGCATGAGAGAATCTTGGGATGAAAAGTTTTGTACATCATCTATCAAGCTCTTAAGAGAGCCTGTTTTTCCACAGTTGTCTTGGAAGATTCCAGAAAGATCTATAAGGGTTCTTAACAATCTCTTTATTAGGTTGACAACACTTCCAAAGTAATCATTCTAAGTTCAGGATAAAAGGTAGATTAAAAAAAGCAAGTTATCTTGAGTTCAATAAATCTTACTTGAAATTCATGAGTCTGCAGTAGGATGCTGTTAGGCAAGTCTTATTCCAAAAAGGCCATGTTTTAAAAATTATGTTGGAAACTTTTCCAAATGGGTGCTGAGAAGAGATGTCCTTTTCATGGCTCAGTACCTATGTTGTACTAATAAATTTATGATGTACAGCAGTCTCAGCTAATGTCCAAATATCCAAATCAGAAGGGGTGGTGGCCCATGCTGTGGAGGAAGCTAGGGGAGCTGTGGCACTGTTCAGTTTCATGGGGTGTCTGTGGCCCTCCCAACCGAGTCCGGGCCTCAGAACCAAGACAACAGGACGCGTTTTTGCCCTAGTCAAGTTTTGTAATTATACATTGGTGTGTACATCACCGTTTGCTGAGTTTAATAGTTTATTTCTTTAAAATGTTGCCATCGATGAAGTTTCCCTTCCTTATTTTGTTTGAATATAATTTATTAGTGCTTCATATGGGGACACATTATGGACTAAACTCCATTAACTATTTTATGGGAGACTTCCGAAAAATATCTGCTTATTCTAAAATGTTACCATTTAGCAATACTCAAAATAGCATACCTTTCCACCATCACTTTCTTTGATAACCATGTAGGGTTCTGCACAGTCTCCAATCTCTCCCTGCTGAAGGACTTTTTCAATCTACCAACAAAAATAATATTAAAACAAAGCACGTGGATTACATTTGTATAATGGAATCTATGCAACCATCAAAATAGTGTCTTATGACAATATCTGATGACATCAGATGTCCATAATATATGTTTTTTGACTTAAAAAATTAGTACGAAGAGTATTACACAGTTTTGTAAAAGAAATCATAAAGGCATATTAAAAGGATGATAGATACACGGCAAATGTTAATAGTAGTTATCTTTGTATGGTGGGATTATGTACTGTCTTTATTTTCTTCCTATTGCTTATGTGTATTTTCCGCTTTTAAACAATAAACATGTATTATGCCTACAATAAAAAATACAATAAAAGTTATTTTTAATACAAAACCCACGAGACATATGTAGGATGTTAATAGGCCATTTTGTTTATTATTGCTTACAACGTAAAAAAAGAGATATGACCTCTGTGAAAGTCAGGTTGGGGACTAAAACCTTCCACAAAATGAATAAATGAACAGAATAAATTATCTGTAATTGTCTCCCTTGTATTTCCTATTAGGGCTGCTTCTCTGGATTTAACAAATTTGGAAAGGAACTTGAAAGCAGTAGGATGGTACAGCTTTTCACTTTGCTATCTGGCTGGTAATATGAATTACTACTGTCAAGCATCATCTTCCATCTTGCTGCAAGTGAAGGACCTGGCTGGCCATAAATCTAGGCACCATGTTTAAGAGGAAAAAAAAGCAGAAATTTAAAATTGTCTAACCCTCTGCTCAAAGAAAATTTAATTTAATTTACATGTGGAAGAGAAAAACAAATGGATTTAGTCCCATTAGTCTGTGTTAGTAGTTGAGATAATCCTTGAAGAAGTAGTTTGGGTCAACATATCCTAAAAGGCACACATTCTTAACAGAAACCATCAATTAGGCACAAAGTATTTAAACCAGAAACACCCAAGTGATGGAGGGTGTTTCATGGAGTTTCAAAGGAAATGGCATGGGGCTGCTCAATGAACATCTGTCTCAAGGAGACTGCAAGCATTAAGTCTCTCGTCTCACAGAGAAACTTAAAAACCCCTTCCCACTGCCATAGCCGGAAGACGAGGCTGATCCTCCTGAGACAGGCACCAGGTTGAGGCCATGGACACATAACACTCGAGGTAGAGACTAACCCATTTTCCTGTTAGTCAGAGATCATTCACCTATTCATTTGTTCAGAAAACATTTGTTGAGTCCTTTCTATAGGGTAGCTGTTGGGGAGACAAGGTGGTGAACATGATAGGCCTGGTTCCTATCCTCCTGAAATTGATGGTCAGGAGTTTATACAGCAAATTGGAAAGAAGCTAATTTTTCCATGAGGTCAGTGGATAGAAATGTGGTCTTTAAAATGAACTTTGAACAGAGATAAAGAACCTTCTCATTAGAATCCTGAAGGGAAGAATGGGAATGCCATGACTTTGCATCTAGAGCATGGAACCCACAGGAGAGGGATCCCCAGAATTTGGAAGGAGGATCCAGATACGACCAGATTGGCAGATACTATTCCCTTCACCGAGTTGGACAAGGTTAACTTCAGGTACTTTGCGAGAAGGAGCTGCCGGCTGCTATGAGAGCCTACTATGTGGTCCTTCAGGATTGTTATGTAAAAGAAACGCCTGAGTCCTCATAACCATGGCAGGCAGGGGAAAGGGGCATATCAGAATTGCCTGGGAATTTCTTTAAGGTAAAGAGGCTACCCTCAGCCCTATTTAGAGGGAAAGAAGCAACAACTGTGGTATTACAATAAAGAAAAACAAATCAGAAGCAAACCAGGGACTGTCTTACTGAATAGATTTAAATTTCTTAACTCTATCCAGACAATTTAGAGAATGTTCATCACTGCCGAATGACTGCACTTATACAACTGAAAATTTTGGAATATACTTAGTAAGTAACAGTCACCCATAGGTAACCAGTGATATTTAGCAGACTACCATGGGTTACCCAAAATAAAGTCATCCACTGAGAATTGGAATTGGAAATAAAATTTGGATCTATGGAACTGGTATTGGCTTCTTTGATTTCCCAGGCTAGAGTGAATTTTAAAAGTAACTGCAAGCTGCTACAGCTTGCTAGAGTGGACTTTAAGCTAATTTTCCTGTATGTCTAAGTAATATTGCAATGAAAAGGACACACATTAAGTTTGACAACGATAGATGTGTCTTTTCAGCAATAGAATTTTAACTCTGTTTTCCAGAAACTTAAATAAGTTCCCTTCAAGCTATAATGACCTTTCAGAATTTTTGTAAAACGGTGTAAAGGGAGCTAGAATGGAAGGACATCTGCCTCTTGTTAAGTGACCTCCACATCACCTGAAGTTTTTGGAACCTGTATGGTATTCTCATGGGATCACGGGGGAATCAATGAGATTATGGACATAAAACACTGTGCTAACTAGAAAATGTTCCAATCCTAGAATGCTGGGTGTACGTGAAATTAAAACAACAGGACTTTTTTTTTTTTTTTTTTTTTTTAATTTGAGGGTAAAGAGTCAATGAGACTAATTATTTGGCTTAAAGTAGATAAAATACTCAATGTTTGCTGTTAACTTCTAACCAGCCATTTCGGCGTGTAGAGAAAGTCTCTGGTTTTCTTACATCAGCAAAGAGTACAACCTAGAATGAAAGGTCTTTCCACTTAGAACTGCCCACAGATTTTGACCCTCACTAGACATACTCAGTCTGTGAGATGGTGATGAAAAGGGAAAGTGAAGCTTGGACACTATAACCCACACCTCAAACTGTCAGAGCCTGGATTTTCGGACATTTAACTCTGGGTCTTTAGAAAAATGTGAACATGATTAGGAGACTCTATCTGAGATTTTTCTCCACAGCAGCATCCCAGAGCTGGATAGCTGAGGGTGTTTTCCTTGTTAGAAGGAAGGGTATCTATACATGCCAGGCTTTATTCTGTAATCACAACTACTCATTGAGGGAGGTGTTATTATCTCCACTTTACAGATGAAGAAACTAAGTCTCAGAAAGGTTAGGTAATTGCCCAAAGTCATATAGCTGCTAAGTTGCAAAGCCAGGACTCAAACCTAGGACTGTTTGACTCCAAAACCCATAGTCATTCTAGTACCCAACACAATTTGCTTGTAAAGGAAAAGGAGTAAAGTTGAGAGGGAAACAAAGCGAATCTCACAGAGGACATGTAATATTTTCTGATACCTCTTTCACTCTAAACATGCACTGGGAGTAATGCAACAATCAGAACATCAGACTGTGCAAATCAGATTGTGTTGAACTACCTTGACTACTAGGTAGATGTCCGAGGATGGATAGGTGACTGAGAATACCGCAGATCTTGCCTGACTGGATGTGGCAACAGAGGGCGTGTGAGCACGCAGAAATCCTTTGAATTGGTCAGAGTTCAGGTCACAGTGAAAATTTTCTGAGATCTGTAAATGAGTGGCAAAATGAAAAATGAGTTATACCTATTGTTCTCATGGTCTAAACATGTTAAAAAAAAAAAAAGTGGAAAAGAAAAACCCACCAGGTTTCACCAAACAAACAAGTATAACCGTAGACATGGTTTATGACTAGCGGCTGCTGGAAAATCTGATACATATTTTGTCACAGTCTCTAGATATTTCTGAGTCATCTGAGAGATGTTCTTTGAAACATTAAAATTTTTATTAACCCACCAGTATCTCCTGAATTTCAGTGATGTGCTAGGTACTGCACTGAAGAAAAGCAAGGCATTACTTTGGCTCTCAATTAGTTTACAGTCAAGAATGAGGAAAAAGGCAAATGCATACTAACTACAGTAAGAGCAAAATATAAGTGACCACACTCATACGAAAAAGCGCTGTGGAAGTTCCCGAGGGTGAGAGGTCACATCCAGTTGGGGGGATGGGGAATGCTTTCCATGGGGGAGGCATGTGAGATGGACAGGCCTTGGAAGTAGGTTCCACCAAGCAGAGCTGGAGGGGGACTGTGTACCAGGGAGAGAGTGCAGCACAGATATCTCAGAGGCTGGAACACGGGGAGTGACTTCAGTTAACATCAAGGAGCCTGGCTTGACTCTGCCTAGGCTCTCGAGGGAAAGAAAGCAGATGAGAGCCATCCTGAAGAAAGCCGGGCATGGAAGCTGAAGAGTCTGTTTTCGATGTTGCAGGTAGTGAGCATCCATTACAGATTTCGAGCATGTCACGATGAATGCTCCTGAGCTCAGAGGTGCGGTGTTACTTAAGAACCACTGTAGAGTTGGGTTTCCCCTACACCACTAATAGATTTACAGCCAAGAAGTGGCTCCTGGGCAGAGACTACATTTACCAGCCTCCCCTGCAGAGTTAGGAGGGAGCATGTGACTAGATTCTTTCCAGTGAATTGTGACCACAAGTGATGATGTGTCTAACTTCCAGGCTCCAACACCACCCCACACCCCCACCATCTTTTCCCCTTTTTTCCGGGGGCCGTAGTGGCAGTGACAAGAGTGACTGGGGAGGGCACATGCTGAAGATGGAGGAGACACTGCCACTTGGGTTCCCGAATGCCTGAGTGGAGCAGACCACTGTTGACCCCGCACCTCCCTACTCTGGATTGTTAAGAGACAAAGGCAGAAAATTCTCCTTCTTCTAGCCAGGGGTTCTCCATATGTGGCCCCCTGACCAGCAGCTTCAGCATCACCTGGGGACCTGTTCGAAATGCAAATTCTTAGGCCCCATCCAGATTTACTGAATCAGAAACTCTGGGGGTGGGCCCACCATCTCTTTTAAGAAGCCCTCCGGTGATTCTGCCTGTGCAAATCTGAGCTTTAAACCACTGTAAACCATTTAAACCACTTAAACCATTCAGCTTTAAATCACTGCATGTGTGTGTGGGAGGTCTCCTTGTTTTAGCAGTTTACTTACCCTGACCAATACAAACCTTAGTGATTAGGAATATTTATTCAAAATATACACACTTCCTTAACTACTGAATGGTTATGGGTAGAGGGGCAGAAATGTCTCCTCTGGTTTTGCTATTTGTGCCCTCCTCTAGGAGTTACAAAATGACTAAACATTAAGACATTCATGGAGAAATCTTTTCAATTAAAAGCACAATATACTTGGTGAGGTCTCTACCCGATGGCAAATTTAGACTTTCATTGCACAAGATGCCTTCCATTCATGATAAGCCTGTCTCACAATGCAAAAAACTCCCAAACTGAGGAAACATTCCATGCACTGGGCTTGTTATAGCCGTGTTTACTTTGCTTTGTTTTATGTGTAACCCCATATGTCACTATTTCACTTCTCTATCTCAGCCAGGCTACCACCTCCAGCCGACTTTCTCGTAAAGGTTCTTCAAAGAACATAAATTCCCAGGTCACTTCTTTAAAAACTGCAAAGGCAACAGAACTGGACATATCAAAGGTCATTTGCTTTCAAATCTGATGCTGTTTTCCTACATAGAAGTGAGATTGAAAAACATGAACCCCAAGACAACGAGCAACATGCGATGCCCTCAGGGTTGGGCTATTTTTTGCTGTCTTACCTTTTTCCTTTCTTTAACATCGTAGAGGGCAATGCTGGCAAACAGAGGCTCAATTTCAATCTCAAACCTGTCAGAGAAAGTGAGAAAAACATAGTTTTAACTTAGATAATTTTGAATTTTCTGAAAGTGCCTGGATATATAATCTGGTTAAAAATGTAAGTTGTTTTCAGAAGTATTGGGGTAGCTCTGTGCATGTGAGAATCACACTGGAATGTTAATGGAGAAATATGGGTGGTTCATGGAAAATTCCTAATCATTTGAGATCATGGTGGATGGTACGTTCTCCCCAAAAGTGCTTGCTGGTGACCCTGCAATAGAGAGCAGGTGGAACAGATCCTTGGTCTGATCCAGTAATGGCACTTCTTACCATTGTAGCTGCTGTGTTTTCAGAGGATTGAGTCTCCGTCTTAGCTAAAGGTCTTGTTTACAGTTTACAGATTACTGCTAGACTACAAAGCTCTATTATTCAATTTTAAGGGCTGGGGCTTTTCAGCCAGTACAAAAAAAAAAGTTCAGTTGCTTTTCTTTAGGTTAGGTTATAATGTGTGTGAATATCTGGCCCTTCCTAACCCCACTGCCAGGGTAGCTGCTGACCTGAGGTGGAGGGAGGGGATTGAGCACTGCTGATAAACACTGAGGTGTGTGGATCCAATGAGAGCTGGAAATACGGCCCTAATTGACAATTCCCCCAGAAATGGTGGGTTTGAAGAGAGGGCATCCCCAAAGCGTAATCCTGCCGCACGTTATAGGATGCACATGGAGCAGAGATGTTCACCTTCCAAATTTCTCAGGTTAATAATCCATGATACTGCCAGCTAACAGCCCTAGTAATCAGGCCCTGGATCACCGTTAATGCAGAAGTCAGGTCAATTAGGTCAAATTTTGTTTCAAGGCATATGTGAGAGGATGGCCTTATCATTGGATAACTTTGTCTAAAAAGAGGACTTTTGAAGAATATTTGGGCAGAGGTAACCACAGACAAGAGTGAGTTGGTCAAATGGCACTTTTGGAAATGTGGCAGTAAGGCATGATGGCAAAGTAGGGCACTGAGTCAGACAAACCTGGGCTCTGTTCCCTTTCCCACTGCTTGCTAACTCTGGGATCTTAATCAGGTTACTTACTTTTCCCAGTTGCATTTATTTATCTGTAACATGAGGAAAGGACACCTGCTCTTCCCATTTCCTAGGACTGTTGTAAGCATTGTGAAAGATAATGTGTGTGAATATGCTTTATAAACAATGTCAAGGAGCACCATTATCCACAATAGCCAAAAGGTGGAAGCAAACTCAGGTGTCCATCAAGGGATGAATGGATCAACAGAATGTGGTATACGCATACAATGGAATATTATTCAGTTTTGAAAAGAAAGGAAATTCTGACACATCCTACCATATGGAAAAATGTTGAAGACACTGTATAAGTGAAATAAACCAGTCACAAAAGGACATGCATTACATAATTCCACTTTTATGAGGGAATGGTGGGAGAGAGAAATGGGAATTATTGTTTCGTGGGTACAAAATTCCAATTTGGGAAGGTGAAAAGAGTTCTGGAGATGGATGGTGGTGATAATTGTACAACAGTGTGAATGTACTTAATGCCACTGAAACACCACTAAAAATGGTTGTGATGGCAAATTTTACATTATGCATATTTCACCACAAATAAAATTTAACATTATCATTAAATTTTTACTGTTCATATTTAAACATTCTAGGTTTACCTATAAGAACTTGTTTTCTTTTATCCAGTTTATTTAAAGTAGTGAAAGACAGGATGATCTCTTTGGTTCATCTCCCCTACTGCAGGCATATGTTGGTATGAATACTATTTAAGATACTGGTGGAGTAGGTCAAGTATACGTTGAGCAAACACTGTGGTTCTACTTAATTTCTGCTTTGGCAGTTTTGGGGGAAAATAACTAGAAACTACACTTCACAATTTTCATCAAGAGAAATCCAAGTGACTCAATTTGTTTTTTTAAATAATATTACATGACTATCTTAGTGACCATGTGTTCCCACCTGTGAGAAGAGCTACCATTTATTTATGGAAAACATCTAGGAGACTTAGTGTCATGCATCACAGGGAAGATTTCCTCCAATCCCAAAGGGCATAGTTGCTGTATCTGATGAGCTTCCTGTGGTGGGTAGGTGAGAGCCTCAGACAATAGGGTGGATTTCCTGAACAATGAATGCAGAGGGGGACGGATCAGCCACTTCCACTCAGTCCTCCTGCTGA
>NW_006793764.1:1950253-1953988 GCF_000442215.2 Lipotes vexillifer
GGGCTAGGAGGTCCCCCCTTCCGGGTCAGCTCGCAAGGGCTAGAGTTTGCCTTTCTGTACCCGTTGCTTGATACAGAGCTCACTTATTGGCCACTCATCTCCGTGTACAAGACAAAGCATCTGAACTCCTCCCCCCATCCTACTGGTAGAACTGGCTTAAGGAGGGTGTTACAACATCAACATGACTGTGTAAGCAGTCATGCTGGCTTGTGTTCTGAGCAGAGAATTCAGGAGGCTCCGCCACAGAAATGTATGACACACATAGGAACTCTGAGATCTGGTCTCACTATTTCATTGACAAGAACTCAAAAATCCCAGAGAAGTCCCCAGGGCTGAATAGCCTTGAATCCAGAATCCAAAGGCTCTAATTGCAAACCAGGTGCTGCCTAAGGGGTCCATGAACTGACTTCAAGAGACGGATGACCTTCCTAATAGGGTATGAAAAAATGTTATGCTTACGAACTTTTGCCTTGGTAGAGCATTCACAACTTAATATTTTCAAAAGAGCCTACGACGAAGGGGAAGAACTCATTCTCTAAAGCAGCAGTCTGCAAAGAGGAAAGGGAGGCAGGCAAGCACTCCAGGGGGTAGGCAAGACAAGCCACTGGAATGCAGGAAGAGAATACTATCATTTATTTTTATTTATTGAGTTCATCCTTCAAAATGCCTCATTTATGTATGTTTATAATATATATATATAATATTTAATAAACAAGTACAAAATGAATACACACTTGCAGAGGATGTGTGACTTCTAAATACAATCAAAAAATATGGAAACAATTGCTTTAAAGCAAATGCGGCCCATGAGATGAATCCAGATTTCAGACATGTTCTTTTTGAAATGTGTGGTACTTAAGAAGGAAATGAGAAAATATTTAAGAAGTCAGGAAATTATGCAGAAAAATCTGGATTTCTAGCGTCTCTTAAAAAAAAAAATCAGACAATTGACCAAAATGGGCTTGTTTACTTGGATGGCAAGAATTGGCCCTAGCTAGTAGTGGGTGCCCCGTTGAGATAGTTTGCTGCAGTCCCCACTACTCTATATTGTCCACTGGCACTGAGACTGAGTTTTAGTTGCATTTTTCATTGTGTTTTTTTTTTTGCGGTATGCGGGCCTCTCACTGTTGTGGCCTCTCCCGTTGCGGAGCACAGGCTCCGGATGCGCAGGCACAGCGGCCATGGCTCACAGGCCCAGCCGCTCCGCGGCATGTGGGATCTTCCCGGACCGGGGCACGAACCTATGTTCCCTGTGTTCCCTGCATCGGCAGGCGGACTCTCAACCACTGTGCCACCAGGCAAGCCCTTCATTGTGTTTTAACAGTGGTGTGCTGGTAAATGTTTAACAAACAAGCCTCTAAAAAAAAAGGGCTCTAATTTGTAACATTTTCTGAGTTCAGTGTTGTAAATATTTCCACCATTTCACCATGGCCAATTTCAAGCTACCAACGTGACTTCACTGAATAAAGAGTTGGGAAGAGAAGTATGCAATCAGCTCTCAGGAGTTAGAGCGGACTCCAGCACACCATTGGCTTTTACCGTTATTTTTCTTAATGTAGGCCACTTCACTCAATTAATTACCTACATGCCTAACCTTAGTGTTTTGCCCTCCCTGTCATAGAAGAATGACTGTCAAAGGCTTGGCAGGATTAGAATCTGGGACTAGCTGACTCCAAACTCTGCTCTTTCTACTACCTCACAGGGCATTGTTAAAAGTGTGTTGGGGGTCCCCCCCGATTCAAGCTCTGAGGGTAAAGACACAGTCTGTATTTGAAAGGCAAGACAGACCTCAGTGTAGTGGTTAGTGTCTCTGCTCATACTTACTTCAGGGTCAGCAACTTGACCAATATTCTGTTGCCCAGATGTTCCTTAGGACAGTCTGGTACCGGACGTATTTCCACAGCATCCTCCTATTGTTAATCACATTGTAAAAGAAATCAGTAGTGAATTCCCATGAACGGTTCCAGTTGAAGTTAACTTGGGGAAGGGAAGGCTGCTAGCCACCCTGCAAGACAGCTTGCATTTGCTTTATTTCTAATTGCAGAATAACACATTGACTTTTACAAGAGAGTTTATTATCCAACCCCTACGCTTCAAAGTCAGCATTTACAGCAAACATTTTCTCCTTTCAGAAAGCCAAGCATTTAAGACAAAGAGACTGAGGGAGGAAGGAAGGAAATGTGAACATGGATATGGCTTAGTAACATCCACCAGATGGCAATGCAAAATCTTATACCTATTGTTGACTTTTTTTTTGGCTGGCTCTAAGGACACAGAATATTTCTCCTGCCAAAGGCTTTACTAGTAAATATGTGAGTTTCAAATTTGAGATCTGAGTCAGAACAGTTCACCTGAGCCTGTAAACCATTAAAACTATAATACAGGGTCTTTCTCGGTTTACTGTTTTCTTAAACAGATGATAGAGATTTGGGGTTGAATTTGTAGGTTCTAAATAGATATGTCCAGCTAGAACTTGCTAAAGTTCTAAGTATAGAGAAGCTTAGTAATGACAAGTTTAAGAGATACGTCTGTCTATTTTACTACATAGGGACCAAGGGACTTAAAGGGAAGTATCAAGTTCCTGTTGTAACTTTTAACATTCAAATGTGAACTATCACAGTATCTTAAGTATAGTCATGCAGGCAAAGATCAACAGTGCCAATTTCCCTGAGAACTTTAATTCTTGCTCTTGTAGTAGGCTATACAAACTCTGATGAGTGGTCTGCAGCTCACAAGGGTGCAACGAATAGAGCCATGTCTAATTGTATTTTCCTGGGCTATAAATGATATCCCAAATACCCCACAGCAACCAGAAGAATTTTTAAATTCTGTTCTGATGCCTACACTGAGCTGAAGTCTCTCAGAGCAAGCTGGAATTTTCAGGGTGATCAGAACAGACACATCTGAAAGGGAAGGGGCCCCTTATTGGAAAACAACATCACCGTAAAGACACTCATGGGTTTCCAAGACTGCCTTTGGTCTGGATTCAGAACTTTGGGATCCTTTTTAAAAAGCTTTTCACCTGGAAAATTGTAAACATATACAAAGGTAGAGAGAAGAATGTAACGAACCACATTTACCTATCACCTAGCTTTAACAACTTCGACTCATGGGCAACTTGGTTTCATCGATACTCCCTCTTACTACCTTACTACCCCATTCAGTGTTGGAAGCTTAGAAGCAGCCCCACATACCATATATTTTCATCTGTGAATATTTCAGTACAGATCTCTAAAAGATAAGGACTTTTTAAAAACACGTACCATAATACTATTATTACTTTTTAAAAATTAAAAATAATTTCCTATTGTCACGAAATACGTAGTCAGTTCCAAACTTCCCCAGCTGTCTCGGTTTTTTTTTACAGTTAGTTTGTTAATTCAGGTTCCAAACAAAGTCTACATATTCATATATTTCCTAACTCTAATCTATATGAATTTCTTGCACCTTTACAGTTATCTGAAATGAGAATGAATTGCCAATAAAGCAGAAGAGGAAATGTGAAGTTGTACTGGATACCCGTTGTTTTCCTCTTCCTAGGAGGAAACAGATAGATATTTACAATGAGAGAGAGAGAAAGAGAGAGAGGGAGAAAGGCAGAGAGAGAGAGAGAGAGAGAGAGAGAGAGAGAGAGAGAGAGAGAGAGAGAGAATAAGAGAGACAACCCAAGATAGAAGTCACAGTCATTTCATTGACTAATGTCAATATTATAACTCATCACTTCAGCCATTTTCT
>NW_006793764.1:1954026-1963091 GCF_000442215.2 Lipotes vexillifer
AGAAAAGGGAAGGAAGGGAGGGAGAGGAAGAAGAAAGAGAGAGAGAAGAGAGAGAGGAGATCATAAGAGAGAAAGGGATAATATGAGAGATGATGTTCTTCCATCAGCTGACCCAATGGATCCTGAGGCCAACTCTACACCTGCCTACTTGTGATTTCATTATGTGAGCCAATAAGTCCCTACCTTTTTTTCAAAATTGGTTTTTAGTTGGGTCCCATCACTTGCAGCCAAAAGAGTCCTAATGCAAACTCCTCTACGATTTGGAGTATAGTGGCACCCTTCTTATGGATCAACACATAGGATGCCTTTTACAGAATCAGAGTGAACCAGGGAAAAAACTCACCTCATAGAAGCTTGGTGGTTGAATTCTACTTTTGCCTCCCCTGTATACTCAGTCATAATTTGGATGTAAGAGTTCACCTCTCTTCTAATTTTTTTTCATCGGGAAATAAAGTAATAATAATATAAAATAATTTCACTAATGTGGTGTCAAAAAATTCAGTACTTGTAATCATTTCATGGTAGGCCAGAAAGTTACCCTTTTTTTCTACAGGACTTTCTCTGGAGAAAGTACAAGTTACAAGAGCAGATGCGATTTCTGTGTGTACAACTCCAACACATTAAAGGGCTGGTGTAGAAGCCCTCTAACATTTTAGACTTAGCAATTTCCAAATAACCTATACACTAATCACAAAGCATTCCTCTCCAGTTAGTATGGCAGGCCCCATGAGGACATCTGCTAGATCATAACTTTTAGTCTCAATTGAGTTTCTGCATTGTTTAAAGACCATAAAACAAAATGCCTTCAAAATAGTCTATGATTCATCCTTGTAATCAAGCCTGGATATCCTCCCATTTAATCTCATGAGACTTTAATGAGCTGATGTCTCACTGGAAGTCTTCTCCTCACCCTTTAACTGTTTTCTCTCTACTGGTGTCCATTTGGGGTCTTTATTACCTTTGGGCACCTCCATCATGGAATGGGGAGGAAGAGGAATGCAAGTGAAGGTCATATCAGTCAGATATAATATTTCTTGACAAATCTGGTAAGAAGTTTTAAAGCTGTAGATGGAAACTGAAAAGTTACAAGATGTGATTATGTCATCTTTGGATTTCCATTAGGTGTGCTAATATACCAGGTAGCCATATACAGATAAATAAACAGTTAAACATAAAATTTGGAGTTAATGGGTTTGGATTCCCCATTCTATAATTCAATTTACCTGCTGTATCTTGAACAAGTTATTTAACCTCTCTGATTCTTACTTTGTAATCTGAAGATGGAGATGATAACACTGCCCACGTAATTCATATTTATTTTTAATCTGCCTCATTCAGAAGAGGATTCGAGGCCCCTGACCATTAAAAAAAGAAAAGGATTTGAGGCCATTGCAAGTAAAATAAATAGACGAGAAAACCAAGGTGGTTGGAAAATAAGGATGAGAAAAAAAAGAAAGCTGAAGTAAATACACCAATAAGTAAGCCACCGGATTTAGTAGAGGTGAACAGAAATTTGACTCCAAGTAACGAATTTTGTGGAGCTGATTACAGGATGTGACAATCTCTAAGCATACACGTTTTCTCAGTGGGAGCATAAGTCTTCTTTGTCTGAAGGCTTGAGGGACCATTTTTTTTGGATCCTCTTTGAGGCGGGTGCTGCATGATGAGTAGGTCAATATCCTCAATAATATTTGCACAGTGGACATATCATATCAAATAACTGCTGTTTCCCTTATTGTCTTTTTTTGATGACCACTAGTAAGCTCATCAAAGGGCAAATAAGCAAACAATTCACAGGGGTGGGGGATTCACAGGGTGTGAGAATGAGTCTCCCTGATGGTTTTGATTGATCCAGAGATCACATTTCAAATACTTAGAGGCATGGAAGGATGGCATATCTTTTATGCAAAATTTCCCCAAATCTTATTTCTTGCAACTCAGCTCTCAATAAAATTTGGACAGCAAAGATATATTGTGGTAATCCGTTTCTGGCAAGACACGGAAATGTAGATATTCTGACAGGCAGAACGGAGGACTATGAGACTCTTATAAAGGAGCCTGAACAGGCCTGAATAACGGTCATCCGCCATCCCATCCAAAGTGCCCCCAGGAGCGACCACAGGCAAAGCCTAAATCGAGTTGTTTCAGGCCAGCTCCACTATATAGAGTAGACAATCAAGATCTGGGTGTTCTATGCATTGGGAACTCGGCTATGATTATTTTCGACTGGAATGTTTTCAAAGCAGGTCTCTCTGGTTGTTCATAGAGACCATCCAACAAAAAACAAAAAATCTTAACAAAGCACTAACGAGCATCAAGGATTAAGTAATACATGTATTGATAGATTAGCCGCAAAACACACCTTCAAGTAACTCAATGGTTTGACTGGCTGAGTGGGCTGACTGCATGTAGACCCTTGGAATGTTTTGAGGATTAAATGAGACAGTAACAGTGAAAGTGTTTTGTAAAGCGCTATGAAAATCCTAGCTGTTATTAAGGAACCTCGTCTGTATGATTGATCAATAATTTGCTCTGCTGTTACACAGGCTTGCCTTAGTGAAAAGAACAGCCCAGAAGTAAGCATCCTGACATTACTATACAGTAATGACAAACAATAATATTCTCCTGGAGGCTCCCTGTGTCTTCACTGAAATTCTCCAGCATAAAGATGGTCACACCCACCTCATCCACTGATGGGTAAAGGGCAAAGAGCTCGGCCTGCCGATTGGTCCTCCGGGCCTCCTCATTCTGCTTCTCAAAGTCCTCGGCACTCACTTGTTGCACGAGGTTTTTCAGCCGCAAATCAGGCTGCAGGCTGCGGAGGTCAAAGTCACAGGCAGTGATGGGGCCTTTCCCAGATACATCGCACAGCACGTTCAAGTGGCAGGGGCCTGCCTGTGAAAAAAAGACGTGTCTTGGTGAGAGAGATCGTGGGTCTAAAATGAGAACTAAAGGGTCTGGAATGTCTCAAGACTGCTCCAATGTGAGATTGCAGAGTTGGGCCTCAAAGAATTTCTGACAAGAATCACATCATAGCTTCCTGGACTGGGTATCCTAAAATTAAATGTATCCTTCCTGCCTGGAAGCAGGTAATTAACTCATCAGATGTAGATACACCTGTTCTTGAGGGAAAGTTTGAAAACAGTTCTGTATTGCTGTTAGTTTGGGGCATGTTCTTTTCTGGAAATTGGGAGCCAAACCTCTTACGAACCCTACTCATGTCTTATGCTCAAGCAGAACAGAACTGGAATAAGGTGTTTAAAAAAAGCAGAGACTGGACTGGGGAATAAAGGGACCTCATCCTAATCCCAACTCCAGAGCTTGGCTTTCGAAACTGGAAAATAAGACGATCTGTGAGAAGCCTTCCAAATTAAATTTTATATAAACTCCAAAGCTGAATAGTATGTTTCCGAAGACAGAGATGTGGGCATGGGAACACTTTCCTATGGGACTGTAGTAGCAGTTACAGGAATAAACACCAGGGAAAAAAAAAAAAAAAGAGCGTTTGCTATTCCAGCAGTATTCACTCGGCTGCAGTGTGTTTGAAAAAAACTGTCTTATTTCAGTCACAAAGTGGCCACTTCATTCCACCAGAAATGTCCTGGAAATTGGGAAATGCATACCTAACTACAGACTTGGCAAAAAACAGACAACCATAATCAAGAATATGTTGTAAGAATAATAGATGGATCTGTTATAAACACCTGTAAAATTTACGGTAAAATGTTATTCTCAAACATTAGATTAACGGTCATTTGCAAAAGTCATGAAGAGAAAAGCACTATGATTTTTAGAGTGGACATACTACTGTACAATATCTTCATAATACATATTTTTGGTGACATCTGTCTACCTCATAAAAGTGTTACTCTCCTAGATCATAAATTTTATCTAAACTGAATGTGTTAACAATAATCAATGGTAATACTTTAATTATTAATACTTTTGTTCATCTTAGAATCTGTAAGATGCTTGGGAAACTGAATTGGATTTCCCAACACTCTTTAAAAGGATGTAAAGATGCAGATAGCTAGCTAGCCTAGCTAGCTATTTATGTCTTTATCTATCTTCAGAATTTATTCTAAGGCCACAAGTGGACAAGTGAGCAAAGATGTGAGGACAAGAGTATCTCTGGAACTCTGTAATAACAAAATAATAGAAACAACCTAAATGCCCCCCTCAAAAAGAAACTTTTCAGATTAAGAGATTTTGGAACTCTCGTACAGTGGAACATTAGGCAGCCATTAAAAAACAGAAAAACGTGCTGCCATTGGAAGAGAAAGATGATCATAGTATATTGTCTTGTTAATAAAAAAGAGGAAATTATACAATATTGTATATAATATAATTTTTATGAAATATTATGTGTATCATGGATTCACATCATACATATATTTAACTTATGAAATTCAGGCATTTGGCCTCACAATTCCACTCAATAAGGTGCATAAAAATGATTGAAAAGGGCTTCCCTGGTGGCGCAGCAGTTAAGAATCTGCCTGCCAATGCAGGGGACAAAGGTTCGATCCCTGGTCCGGGAAGATCCCACATGTCGCAGAGCAACTAAGCCCGTGTGCCACAACTACTGAGCCCTCATGCCACAACTACTGAAGCCCACGTGCCTAGAGCCCGTGCTCCACAACAAGAGAAACCACTGCAATGAGAAGCCCGTGCACCGCAACGAAGAGTAGCCCCCACTCACCGCAAATGGAGAAAGCCCGTGCGCAGCAACGAAGACCCAACGAAGACAAAAATAAATAAATTAAAAAAAAATGATCGAAAGGGAGGATGTTGCTGGACTGAGCCTCTCTCCATGATGAGTATTAGTCTGATACTTAGAACCACACCTCTCTTGTATAACTTGGCTCTGAAACCCAGCCGATGACTTGAGTGCTGTGTTAGCGTGCTGAAGAAATGAGTGTGCTTTACGGCTGTGCTGGACACTCGCCTTTTGAATTTACCCTTTTCTGCTCTGCTCTGTGGTGCTGGGTCTGCAACTCAGCAAATCACATTTCTGCTTTGCTCCTTCTCCCTTTAGGTTCTGCCAACAGGGAGCACTCCAGGGAGACTGGATGGCTCGGGGAGGGAGAAGGGACTGACCCTTTCCTCTCTGTCTGCAGCTTCTCTCACCTTGGTTGTGGCCACTGGTCCTAGTCTTCCGTTTCTCTGGCACTTCCAGAACAGCCCTCATCTTACCTTCCTTGGAGGTATCAGCACCAACTGGGCAATTCCTTCTCCCAGGAGGTCTAAGTCCAGACTCCCAGCCCCTGTGAGGTCTCTCCTCTGATGACACCACTGACTAGGCTGCGCCCCCTCCTCAGATATTTGAGTCCTAGCTCTGAGGCCCCTCTTCTGAGCTGCTAGGTTCTGATAACTCCAAGCTCCTCCCACTAGACCCATGGTTCTCAAACATGGTCCTGGGACCAGCAGTATCAGCAACTCCTGGGAAATGCTATTTAGAAATGCAAATTCTCGGGCTTTCCTGGTGGCACAGTGGTTGAGAGTCCGCCTGCCGATGCAGGGGACACGGGTTCGTGCCCCGGTCCGGGAAGATCCCACACGCCACGGAGTGGCTGGGCCCGTGAGCCATGGCTGTTGAGCCTGCGTGCCCAGAGCCTGTGCTCCACAACGGGAGAGGCCACAGCGGTGAGAGGCCCGCGTACAGCAAAAAAAAAAAAAAAGAAAAAAAAGAAATGCAAATTCTCAAGCCCCACTCCAGACCCAGTGAATCAGAAACTCTGGAGTGGGGCCCAGCCATCTGTGTTCCGACAAGCCCTTCAGGGGATTCTGATGAAGCTTAGGTTTGAGAACCACTGCCATAGACCCAGGCTTCTCCAGCCTGGGGAATAATACTCTATGAACACAGATGTATAGAGCACTGACTTTTAAACTGTAACTACTCTGTAATAGTAATGATAATAATAACAACAACAGCAGCAGCAGCAGTAGCCAACATTTATAGGGTGCAAAGTGTGAGCTGGCATTGTCTTAAATGCTTTACACACATTAACTCATTTAATACTCAAACAACTTCATGAATTGGATACTTTTATCATGCTTGTTTTCCAGCAGAGGAAACTGAAGCCCAGAGAGTTGAGTTATCCTGTCTGAGGTTACAGAGTTAGTATGTGATAGACAGTCTGCCTCAGTGTGGAGCTTTCAACCATGCTGCAGCCTGCCTTAGGCTTGGGGGCACCTCTGAGTCTCTGCAGGAATCATTATAGGGATGGGCCCAATTCCCCCCCTCCCCAGTTAGAGCCCCTCCACTTTTATCTATTTTCATTTGAACACCAATGTCTATAGCTACAAACAAGTTTGAAAAAAAATATCACTGACTCACATGGTAGAATTCCTCCTATTCCAATATTCTATGAGTCTAGCCTTTAAAAAAAGATCGACAGCATGCCATGGAAGAACGTCCAGTAACCTGGCAACCGTGTTTGTTGATAGGAAATACCTGAGTGCTGGGTTCACTGCACTCCAAGGTTTCTGACTCAAACGTCTGTTTCTGAAGCGTCTTGTGAAAATCTTTTCGGGATCCAGTCTTTTTAAAGCCGCAAATCTCCGAACTTCCTTGGTTTCTTTCATTGTTGTTATTAAATAAGAGAGAGTGTGGAAGGAGGGAGAGGGAGAGAGAGAGAGAGAGAGGCAAAATCATTAGATTAAAATAAAAGTAATGGCTTAAGTGCAGACATGGTGCTGAAAGATCTTGCAAAGAGAGGACCAGTTGTAATTCTTCACATCTAATTATGCACCAGGCCTAACACAAGGCTCTGTTGTAACGACATACAAACTTGCCTCCTGGCTGGCTCATTATTAAAGGCAGGAGTGGCCTGGGAAAATGCCACTTCAGAGGTGCGGCCATTTCAGCTGTGGGGCATTTGGCTCCAAGCTGAAGCTAAACTATGACCCTAGTGTAAGAGGCTGGAATAAATCTGGCAAAGTGCAGACGCAGCGAATAAAGGTCGTTTGAAGATAAAAATAGAGGAAAACATTTAATCTCCAAATCAATGTTCTTAGTAATGAATAAAAAAGGCAGGACATGGCTAAGAAAAAATAGAAATAAATGATTTATGTACCGAAAGTCTTTGCTGCTATTCTCAGTCGCCACTCCATGCACGCCATTAAACTTGTGTTTAAAAAATGTTGCAAATATTATATATCACTTATACGTAGAATCTAAAAAATAATTCAAATGAATCTATACAAAACAGAAACAGACTCACAGACATAGAAAACAAACTTACGGTTACCAAAGTGGAAAGGGGGGGGCATAAATTAGGAGTATGGGATTAACAGATACAAACTACTACACATAAAATAGATAAGCTTATTTTTGTGTATAGTGTTAGGGATAATTTCATTCTTTTACATGTAGCTGTACAGTTTTCCCGGCACCACTTATTGAAGAGACTTTTTTCTCCATTGTATATCCTTGCCTCCTTTGTCATAGATTAGTTGACCATAGGTGCGTGGGTTTATCTCCGGGCTTTCTATCCTGTTCCATTGATCTATATTTCTGTTTTTGTGCCACTACTATATTGTCTTGATTACTGTAGCTTTGTAGTATAGTCTGAAGTCAGGGAGTCTGATTCCTCCAGCTCCATTTTTTTCCCTCAAGACTGCTTTAGCTATTCAGGGTCTTTTGTGTCTCCATACAAATTTTAAGATTTTTTGTTCTAGTTCTGTAAAAATTGCACTGGTAATTTGATAGGGATTGCATTGAATCTGTAGATTGCTTTGGGTAGTATAGTCATTGGGATTGACATATATACACTAATGTGTATGAAATAGATAACGAATAAGAACCTGCTGTATAAAAAATAAATAAAATAAAATTCAAAAATTCAAAAAAAATAAAATAGATAAGCAACAAGGATTTACTGTATAGCACAGGGAACTATACTTAATATCTTATAATAACCTATAATGGAAAATATTCTGAAAACACACACACACATATATATATACACACACACATACATATATAACTGAATCACTTTGCTATGCACTTGAAGCTAACACACTATTGTAAATCAACTATACTTCAATTTTAAAAAATGTGTTGCTATCAAAAGGGTTTAATATGATGTCTAGCACTGTCACTGGAGAAAGAAGTTAGACCGTCACAAAAAAGGCAACAGATATACGCTGTCAAATAATAACTACAGAAACCAACATGTGTATTCCCCATTTTTATGACTCAAAAGCCTCCTGGAAAACATGCTGCAAACTCAACCACACAAATATGCACCTGTTTTGTTTGACTTCCCACACTATTAGGAAACCACTGAGCAAGCTGGTAAAGGGACGTGAAATGAGGTTAGGATTTATTAGGCAGATCAGATGGAAGACAGGTAAAGCAGGAAATGTAGGAGAGCTACTAGCAATGATCCAAATGCAGTTTATAACTCTTTGGGAGGGGCGAAGTGTTGGGTTATGCACAGTGGCACAGAGCAAGTATTCAATACTAAGTAAAAGAGGCCAGGAAAAAAATAAAAAGATAACTGCATGATTCCATTTATATGACATTCTGGAAAAGGAAAAGCTATAGAGACAGAAAAGAGAGCAGTGGCTTGCCAGGGTCTGGGGGTAGAGAAAGGGGTTGACCACAAAGAGGCCTGGGGGAATTTGGGGGGTGGGTGGGGTGTGGAACCGTTCTGTATCTTGATTGTAATAGTGGTTACACAACTGTATGCATTTGTCCAAACTCACAGAACTTCAGTCTAAAAAGAACGAATTATAATTACCTCCAAATCAATGGACAGTTTCGGATTATGCCTGGCATTAATTAGGATAGTAGGTACATTTAATAGTCATTCAACATAAGGGCTGATACTTTGCTGCAGTTTATTACAGGATGGTGGTCTCACTGAAGCAGGAGTGAATGGATTTAAGTCCTGGCTCCACAGCTTATAAGCTGTGTGACTTAAAGCAAATTAGCCTACTTCTCTGTGCCTCAATTTCCTTATCAAGATAATAAGAATCAGAATAATACCTAGGTCATCAGTTCTACTGCATGCAGTAAATAAATTCTTTTTTTTTTTTTTTTTTTTTTTTTTTTT
>NW_006793764.1:1963124-1964312 GCF_000442215.2 Lipotes vexillifer
CGGGCCTCTCACTGTTGTGGCCTCTCCCATTTGCGGAGCACAGGCTCCGGACGCACAGGCTCAGCGGCCATGGCTCACGGGCCCAGCCGCTCCGCGGCACGTGGGATCTTCCCGAAACGGGGCACGAACCCGCGTCTCCTGCATCGGCAGGCAGACTCTCAAGCACTGCGCCACCAGGGAAGCCCAGTAAATAAATTCTTATACGTAAAATACTTAGAAGATTTCTTGGCTTATGGCCATAATTCAGTAAATATCTGCCACTACTTAATGATGTTTATTAAATAGTATTAGAGAATATGGCTCAATTATATGCCAATTGTCCCTGTCAGTGGACAAATAATCCAAATTAGACCAATGAATAAGATATTATAAGCAAAGGAAAAAAAAAAAAGGGTACAACTCAGTATTGTTGAAGATTTTTTTTAATGCAATGGTCCAGGATAGATTTCACATCATAGGCACTAAAATGTATGTATTCATGGAATAAAGATAAGATTTGAAAAATCATTAAGAATTATACCTTAGGGCTATTCTAGTTCCAATTCAACCTATGCAAAATATTCCTTTCAAGTGAAATAAGATTTTCTGAGGACTTCAGAAAATGCACTTATCTTAGTATGTCAGAGGAATGAACCCCAAACTCTAGCTCATGTATTTTAATGCATCACAGGGGAAAGAACTACCTTCCTCTGGAGGACCATGCTTAATGAAGCGGCTTTGCTTTCTATGGATGTCTTTTTTTTTAATACATACAGCAGGTTCTTATTAGTTATCTATTTTATACATATTAGTGTATATATGTCAATCCCAACCTCCCAATTCATCCCACCACCACCACCATCCCCCCCACCTCTGCTTTCCCTCCTTGGTCTATGGACATGTCTTTGTCATACATAACCATACAGTCAAACAGTTAGCTCTTTTATTCCTCAATTATCTCCTTGCTGATATGACATTTCTCTATAATACCTAGGAATAGTCTTTTATGTCCTTGCTATCTGTGATCATGGCTTTGAATCCCACTTAGGGGGCAGAGGAGTAGAGTAATGGCCACTTGTGTTCCCTCCCACTCTCATAATTCTATAGGACATTTGCCACTCAGATTCTATAATTGAGACTTTTAAATCAGACAAATAGTGCCGCTCATGCAGGATAGGGGAAAGTTTTAGATTTTAACTTAGTAGGGAA
>NW_006793764.1:1964322-1992269 GCF_000442215.2 Lipotes vexillifer
AAACTACACAGAAGCACAAAGTACTGTTCTCCTTTTGGGAGAAATGTATTTTCCTACTTGAACTGTTTGCCTCTGTTACTTAGACTGGAAGATGCCTTGAATGAATTTCATTTTATCTTTTTCATGTCTACAGCACAAAGTTTTGTGTCCTTGCTCTAAAAATCATAGTGCTTTTGCCTTCATGCCTTTTGCAAATGACCGTTATTCTAATGAATCGAATGGTGCCATGGTTGCTTGTTTATCTCATCTTATTTCCATATATTTTGACAATTTTGTATGTACTGCTGTTTACTGGCATCCTTTGGGTGATGGTAAATACTATAAGCATTATTTTCTCTGTAATTTTCTTTAATGAACTAAAGAGAGAACTTAAGAACGTGTTTGGTGTCTTGGTGGAGAGTAAAACTCTGAAGTAATTAAACTTGTTTACATGCTATTTATTCTTGGTGTATTACCCATAGTGACAGTGAAACATTTCATGAGTGTTTTGAGCAGCACATAAAAGCCCTTAGACTTTGTCTTTCATCCTGGGTGATTAAGGTAATTCTGAAAGAAGGTCATGCTCAAGGAGAGCTGGGATATCAAGGAATGGGGTATCATCTGTTTTATTACTCCATATTTTACTCCCAGTGAACTGGTAAACAATTAAAATTCAAACACATCAGTGCATATAATTCAGTTACTCCCAAAACACCATAAAAATGTCTCCCTGATCAATAATTGCTTATTATGACATGCATTTGTTGCTCTGGCTGTCAAGGTGCTTAGCTATTTGCTTTCTGAAAGTATGGAAAGCAAGCCAGGCTCATCAGCCTATGCAGTGACAAAGAGCAATCCAGCTGTGGAAATCACTGAGCCACTCTTGACTTCTTACACGCAGACTCCCCATCCCCATAAATCCACTCCCACGAAAGCCCAATTCAAAGGCCAGCACTTGCACCAAGCCTTCCCTAACCTGGCCAGAAGTAACTGCTCCCTTCTCTGAATTTTCAAAGCATGTTGTTTGTATTTCTCTTAGAAGCTTTTATAATATTCTATGTTACAGTCTAATTACTTGTCTAAATTTTTATCTCCCCTGCTAAATATGTGCTCTATCTCACTAGACTATGACTTTGCTGAGGACAGGGCCTCCTTTAGCAATAGGATTCCTGTGTACTCCTCTTTGCATCTTCTTTGGTGCCTTATTCTCAGGAGATATTTTCTAAACATTTGTTGAATGGGAGAACGAATGCAACTCTAACAAGCAAATATCTGTATCATTTTCCTCTCACACAAGCGTTTTCAAATCTGTCAGATCCAACACTGTCTTTCTCTGTAACAAATGTTTTATAATGCCACCTTTATAACCCATCAACTTTCTCATTCTCAGAAGTCAATAAAATGTCCCAGCTGTTATATAAATGAGAAATAAAAGAAACATAATACCTAAAATAGCATGTATGTAAATATGCAAATGCTTGGACACAACTACACCAGAGGACATAATGAAATAGCTGTTTGCACCTGTAGGAAGAATCGTTATAAATATAACACCTACAAAAGCAGATTGCAACAGATGTGTTGTATGGGTGACTCAAACACCACAAAGCAGCACTGCTGTCAGTAATGTGATTTTCCAAAACGGGAGAAAACTCTTGTAGAGCTCTAATCAGCACAAAGTTTAATTTCCCCTATATTTACATGATAGTTGTTTTCCTGAAAAATTCAGTGCAAAAATATTTCTAAGATGGCATAGAGGATTGGCTCGGATATTTACAGACTGGTGTTTCACCACCCTGAATGTCCAGCAGGACATTTGATAGTTGTGTTGGATGTTGAATTTGGGATGATCCTTCACTGTATGTGATGCCCCATGCATTGCAGGGTGTGAAACGCAGTAGCCCATGCCAGTCATTGAGACAATTAAAAACAGAAACATTAATTACCCTCATTGAGAACCATTGCTACTAAGATATTAGAAAACTGGAATCCCCAAATCCAATCTAAACCATAGTTTTAGCAGCACATGTGGGAAAGGATATCCACCAAGACTTCCTAGAAGGGATGAAATGCAACAAGTTTAACCAGGACCACAGCATCCTTCAAGTGTTTAATTGTTTGGGGGGAGAATTCTACTAGTGGAAAATCCTAAAGTGAGCACTTTTCAGAGTTCTACTTTTGGTTCTGGTAGAAAGTAAATTTCTCATATAGAAATTATTATATAGTTTAGCAGAAACAGGGATGTTAGGAGATTTTAAATTCAACATATCCACAAAACAAGGGTATATAGATCTATAATACATGCACTGGTATTGCATCTAATGGTATTATCATTGATGATAATATAGCTATCATTTCTTGGACTGGTAATTGTCTTAGTGATTGTCTATGTGATTGTCTTAGTTGAGATTCCCTAGAAGCTGAGCCTGAGGCAGGGACTCAGGTGCATGTGATTTTTGATTGTGTGTTCTTGAGGAAAAGCCTGTAAGCGAGATAGGGAAGCATAAGGATGAGAGCTCAGATAAATTCTTGGCCTGATACACAGGGTGCTCTGGAAGGATCACATTGCAAAGCTGTCCCACTGTCCCACTCTGAGACAAGAGGTGGGACTATGGTACCCCTTGCACCAGTGCTATTGTGCCAGTCAGGCACTGGTCACCACCACCAATCCAAAGTGGGAGGTTAAGGGGCTGGGAGGTAGAGCAAATTGCTCTAATGTCTCTGGGCACAATATCTCCTACACTCACGGCAGCTGCAAGATAAATGCATGGGACAGTAAAGGGGACCCACTAACAGTCTTTATTACAATGCCAGGCACCTAACATATATTATTTTCCTTTTATTTTGAAACAATCTCAAATTTACAGAAAACTTGCAAATATAGTACAAAGACCTTTCCCCCTCTCAAACTATTTGAGAGTAAGTTGCTGACCTAATTCTCCATTATTCCTGAATACTTTAGTGTGTAACTTCTACAAACAAGGACATTCTCCATCGTAATTAGTATTCAACCATCACATTCAGGAAATTAACACTGATACATTATTACCATCTAATCCTCTGACCCCTTTCAGCTTTCACCAAATGTCCCCCAAATGCCTTTTAGAGCAAAAGGATCTAGTCCAAAGTCATGCATTGCATTTATATGTCACATTTCTTTACTCTTATTCACTCTGGAACAGTTCCTCAGTGTTTCCTTGACTTTCATGACCTTAAGATTATAGGCCAGTTATTATTTAGAAAGTCCCTCCATTTGGGTTTGATTGTTGTAAATGCCCCATTCCTCATCAAGCTTTCAGTTTGATTTGTATCAATATGGATTCACAGTTTCCTATTTTATTCAACATATCTTAATCCATTGCTATTATTCATTTTGATGCTCTAATTATCCTCAATTCGACCAGTGTGAATCCCTTCAGCTGGCTCTTACATCTTTTTACATGTCCCCAGCAGTCACTGATCACATCCTGCTTTCTGCCACAAGACATTCAGGCTGATCTAACACTTTCCTTTCCTCAACCCTGGAATCAGTCATTTCTCCAAGAAGCTCTGATTCTTTTTAGTGGAAAATGGTTCTTAGAAGCCAAGATGTAGGTGTTGGGTGTGCTCATTGCTATTAAGGTGTTGCTCCTCCTATGTCTTCTCAGTGAACAGAGTTAGGTAGGGAGCGTGTGTGTGTGTGTGTGTGTGTGTTTTGAAAGCCAGGAGTTCACGGTGATCCTTGCAATCTCAATCTGACATCACAGTATCCATTCTAGCTTTCTTCCTTTCCATATTAACTTCCTTCTCAGATAGTGAAAAATCAAACACCTACTTACTATACTTCCTAACACCTACTTACTATACTTCCTTAATATACTTACTTACTTGATTAATCCCCTTAATGTAACCCTTGCTAACAGCACCCCTCCATGCCCACAAATGTTGCCCTCCTTATATTCTGACTCTGACACCCTGCACCAGGCTTGCCCCTCTGGCATGACATCTTCACTAAATGTCTGCACTGACATTTAGTGCCAGGCCACCCGCCCACAAGGACATCCTTGTCCCTTGCCTGGGCTCTGACACCTCGTGGTAGGCTTCTCCCCCATGTAACACCCCCTCATTCTACTCAGAAGGTCTGCTCTGTTATCACATGCCAGGCTGCCCCAGGCTCAGATACCCCCCTCCCACCATGTAGGTTCTGATTCTCCGTGCCAGGCGGCCCTTCTAAATGTGTGTCCTCCTCAACGTGTGTGGCCTTCCACTCCTCATTCTGGCCCTCTTCAGCTACTCCCCACCCTGAGTCATGGATGGCTAACTTGTTCTGATGGCTTCCACACCAAATTGTACAAGAAGGGAGAGGAAAGAAAGAGAAAAGGGTATAGGAAGGGGAAGAGGAAAAAGAAGAGGAACATGTATTATTTTCCAGTCTTCACAATAAGCCTTCAAAATGAGCAACATTTCCCCCCATTTCACACTTGAGGAAACTCTGGTTCAGAGAGATTAAGTCACTTGCCCAGGGTCTCATAGCCGTTACATAAGGAGCCAGCATCTGGACCCAAGTCTAGACTCTATCTACTCCATGACACTACCTCTAAAGAGAACTCTCTCAAGATATGTTTGGTCTTTGGGCTGTCCCCAAATTGGGTAACAGTAGTGTTTGAAGAAAAGGCACACAGTTCTCTGGAGAAGCAATGGCTTGTGTTTATTTCATGAGAAATAGTCTTTCTACCATTTGGCTACTTGCCCATCTCTCTCTTGTCTGCAAATAGGCTCAACAGGAACATGGCTTTATTTGGCTCAGATGCCTGGGTCGGCTAAGGAGGCTGGGACTCTGGTAGCTGATGGCACTCAGCCAGCAGTCTCACTACCTACCCCATGGTGGTTTCTGACTTCTGTGGCTGGCACTTCTGAAATGAGTCATCTTTACATGCTTGCCAACCCTTGGCCTCTCCTCTCCAGCCAGCTTTACCCTTGCTGTCACAAGGTAGCTTTGCAGCTTTCTGAGATTTCAAAATAGGGAAGTAGATGCTAAATCTAGAATGAGGAAGGGGAACACAGTTTGCTCTGGTTTCAAATCCACAGCCATGGAATACATTTAGTCTTAATGCTTTCCATCCCCCAAATCCTGAGGGTGACACAGATACAGGGTTAGAGTATACATGTTGTGAAATGAACTTTTAACAGTATTCTGTAACTCATTTTTTTAAAAAAATGACCATTTGTTGGTGTCTTTGGGCGGTCCAGGTAAATGACTTCAGAAAACATTCTAACAAAATGGAGGACAAAAAAGAAAGCATCCGCTTGCATAAAATAGCAAAAGAACAATAACCAAATAAGTTTCATTTCTCCCAGATTTAAGTTTCTTTTGAGGAGAAAATCTGATATAAAAATTTTCAGATATGGTATATGAACTCTTTATCTTAAAATCTTAAAGCTGGGGGAAATGTCCTAGAATTCAGCTCATGTCTCCATACCCGATGGAGAAAGAGGCGTAGAGAGAAGTGACTTGAGGAAAATGGAAGCAGGCACATGGCTGTAATTGGCAGAGGGGTGGGGATTCACTTGTAAGTAAACACTCTTGGAAATGAGTGCATTTTATGACACAAGGAAGAAAGCTAAAGACCAAATATAGTTCTGGTCTCCAAGGCTACCACACATAAGGTCTTAAGCTAGGTTGTTTCCAGATTTTTATTCCTGTGGCCCACACAGGTTTCCTTATGAACAAGTATGTGACACTGAACCTGTGACATCAACATCCTCTGGAATGTACACGTCCTAAGAAAGGCAAAGGGCAAGTGTGAATTTTGAGTTTTAATTCACTGTTTTCTTTCCATCTTAGAACAAATTAACGTTAGTTAATTCCTTTGGGAACTTTTCCCCTTAAAATTGGATTTCTCAGGAAAAACACTCACTAATTCAGTGTGTTCTCATTTAGGGTAGTGTAATCTTAGGAAGCAACTTAATGTTTGCCTATATTTTCCATTACTTTGAGTTGGGTGGGTTTTTTTGCCAGGACATTAGATCACATGAAGCTTTTTATTTGAATCCTTAGGGAAAGCCCCCTAAGGATTTTATACGCTAGAAAAGCTTACCCATTTGGCATACACATACACGTTGCTTAATGAATAGTGGTGAGAATAACTTTGAAAAAGCTAGCAAGTTTATGAATGCCCATGTGAGGCTCTCTCTCAAAGATCTCTGTTAGAAAGAAAATAAATATTATAAGATAAAATGAAGTTTGGTCACACGTGGATCTACTTTTTTTTTTTTACCACTATGATTTGCACACTTAGAGCAACTGGAACCAAAATCACTTTCGTAAATATTTTAAATAGTTATTTCTTCTGAGGAATTGTTCGAAAAGGTCCCCCCAAACCCTCCTATACTGTCGGTGGAAATATAAATTGGTGCAGCCACTATGAAAAACTGTATGGAGGTTCCTTAAAAAACTAAAAATAGAACTACCATACAATCCAGCAATCCCATTCCTGGGCATATATCTGGACAAAACCATAATTCGAAAAGATACATGCACCCCTATGTTCATTACAGCACTATTTACAATAGACAAGACATGGAAGTAACCCAAACTTCTGTCTACAGATGAATGGATAAAGAAGATGTGGTATACATATATATATATATATATATGTATATATATATATACACACACATATACATACACACACACACACACACACACACACACACACACAAAATGGAGTATTATTCAGCCATAAAAAAGAATGAAGGGAATTCCCTGGTGGCAGAGTGGTTAAGAATCCGCCTGCTAATGCAGGGGACACTGGTTTGATCCCTTGCCCGGGAAGATCCCACATGCCGCAGAGCGACTAAGCCCATGTACCACAACTACTCAGCCCGTGCTCTAGAGCCCGCGAGCCGCAACTACTGAGCCCACACGCCACAACTACTGAAGCCCGTGTGCTTAGAGCCTGTGCTCCACAACAAGAGAAGACACCACAATGAGAAGCCGGCGCACTGCAACAAAGAGTAGCCCCTGCTCAACGCAACTAGAGAAAGCCCACGCGCAGCAATGAAGACCCAACGCAGCCAAAAAAACAAAAGAATAGAATAATGCCATTTGCAGCAACATGGATGGACCCAGAGGATTATCACACTAAGTGAAGTCAGACAGAGGAAGACAAATATCATATGACATCACCTACATGTAGAATCTAAAATGTGATACAAATGAAATTATTTACAGAAGAAACAGACTCACAGACATAGAAAACAAAATTATTGTTACCAAAGGGGAAGAGGGGGTTAGGGATAAATTAGAAGTTTGGGATTAGCAGTTACAAACTACTCTATACAAAACAGATAAACAACGAGGTCCTACTATATAGCACAGCAAACTATACTCAATATCCTATAATAAACCATAATGGAAAAGAATATGAAAAAGAATACATATACACATTTTTTCACAATAAAGGCTGTTTATTATCATTATTATTCCCTGGGGACACCCTCCCTGATGCCCCCGACCAAGTTAAACCATCTCATTAAAGACGTCTACAGCACTGCGGGGTGCTCCCCTTCCAACTCTTATCTAGTGCTTTCTGCCCTCCTAGATCCTGAGATCTGTAAAGGGCGCTGCCTCTGTCTTGTTCACAGCTGCATCCCCAGCGCCTAGGGCAGGCCAGGCCTGCAGTTGACGCAAAACACATATTTGTTCCTCACTCCTTCCCTCAACAGGGCTGCCTCTGGCCAAGTACACAGAAGGGCGCAGCCCTGACTTTAGCCACCTCAATGAGTCTGGTGTCCTTCTGCACAGAACAAAAACCAACTTCAGGGCTTCCCTGGTGGCACAGTGGTTGAGAGTCCGCCTGCCGATGCAGGGGACGCGGGTTTGTGCCCCGGCCCGGGAATATCCCACATGCTGCGGAGCGCCTGGGCCCGTGAGCCATGGCCGCTGAGCCTGCGCGTCCGGAGCCTGTGCTCCGCAACGGGAGAGGCCACAACGGTGAGAGGCCAGCGTACCGCAAAAAAAAAAAAAAAAACCAACTTCACAGACCTTAGGTTGTGAGAAAAGCTGCCAACATAACCTACCAACAGATGTACTGAGATTTGAGCTGTGAGCTGAGTCTCTCCGGCCTTTTAACCCTCAAAAGTCATTCCATTTTCTTCCAAACAGAGTCACTTTGCCATACACCAGAAACTAAACAATATTGCAAATCAAGTACACTTCGGTTAAAAAAAAAAGTCCCCCCAAATACTTTTTTATTAATTGATATTTGTGAACAACATGATTTATATTTTAAATTTTGCTTATTTTGCTAGCATTTAGGAATCCCAAAACAGAAATTATTCTGAATATTTCTCTTGATATCTTTTCTAAATGTTTAGCCTTATTTCCTTATTCAGAGTATACCTTATTCATCCATGTTACTGCATATATCAATAATTTAATACATGCTGAGTAGTATTCCATTGCATGAATGTACCAGAGTTTGTTTATCCATTACCTCCATTGACTATGATTTGGGTCGTTTCTAGTTTTTGGAAATTACAGGTAAAACTATTATAAATATTTGCATACAGATTTTTAAACGAACACAGGTTTTCATTTTGCCTGGGTAAATACCTAGGAGTGGGACTTAAGGGTGTATGGTAAGTGTATATTTAACTGGGATTTTAGGATAGGTAAGGGAAGAAAACCCAGTGATAGAAAACAATATCATGAAAGTGGGTATAACAGCTTCTGGTTTAAAATGATAACTAGAATAAGACTGGAGGAAATTAAATTTTATTTTAATCAATGATATCCAGCCTTGGCAAGGATATGAGGAGAAAGGGCAGTTTCATGTCCAGCTGGTAATGGAGCAAATTAACACAACTTTTCTGGAGAAGAATTTGGCAGTACTTATTAGACTATATCATATGCACTGGTTCCATTTCTACCTTCAGAAATATTCACACGTGTAGAGGCAAATATGCATAGATGTTCATTGTGGTATCATTTATATTGTGGAAAATGGAGACAACTGCAGTGTACATCCACAGTAAGAAAGTCAATAATTTATGGTATTTCCCTTCTCCCCTGGAATGCCAGGCAGCATTTTACAAGAAAAGGATAGGTCTTTGATATGGAAAGATTTCAAAGAAAGACATTATTGAAAAAAAGTATGTTATGTATGTATGTAAAATATTTATTTACACGTGTATTTTTGCATACATAAATATTTATGTAAATATTAATATTCATGTATGTTTGTGAGGGCATAAAAGAAGATCTGGGAGGCTACACAATGACCTCCATGCAGTTAAGAGTGGGTTGAAAAAAACAAAAAACCCTCAAAAACATAGATAACAGAGAGCAGAGTACTGGTTACCAGAGGGTAAGGGGCAGAAGGAGGATGAAATGGGTAAAGGTGATCAACTATACGGTGATGGATGGAAACTAAAGTTTTGGTGGTGAGTGTGCTGTAGGGTACATAGAAGTAAAAATATAATGTTGTAGATGGGAAACATATAGTGTTATAAACCAATGTTATCTCAATAAAAAAATAAATCTGAAAAAAGTTAGAACAAAAAGAGTGACTTGAAGAGAATGACAGTGAGCAAGCGAGCAGTGAGGCAAAAGACTAGCTTTTTACTTAATACACTCACTCCTTATTACTTGATTTCTTTCAAAACACTGTGCTTCCCTGGTGGCGCAGTGGTTGAGAGTCCGCCTGCCTATGCAGGGGACATGGGTTCGTGCCCCGGTCGGGGAAGATCCCACATGTCGTGGCGCGGCTGGGCCCGTGAGCCATGGCCGCTGAGCCTGCTCGTCCGGAGCCTGTGCTCCGCAACGGGAGAGGCCACAAAGGTGAGAGGCCAGCGTACAGCAAAAAAAAAACAAAAAAACAAAAAAAAAAAAACAAGCTTACATTATTTAGCACATAAAATAACAAATTCAAAGGAGAGCTCATTGATTGCTAATTATCAACTGGTCAGCAACCACTATTGTGACTTTCTCCAACCTCCCTGCCTATGAAGACACAGAAAAAATGGAAACTCACCAAAACAGATAACTTAATGCCAAAGTCTAGACAGAATCTCTGTGGATCAGACGCAGCTGGAAAGAGAAGGATGTAACATGCTTTGCCTCCCCAAAGGGCAATGCAGAGGAAGGCACTTTGTACTTTCCTTCCTGCCAGTCCCCGAACAGTCAATGTCTACAATAGTCAGGAATCTAAATTCTCCTCCTTCATTGTAGTGGCTTATCTATGAAGCCGTTCACAGGCTCCACCTGGTTCTACTGAAATGAACTACCAGCAGAACCACTGCCTTCCTTGCCTTTCTCTTTCTACCATCATTCTACAACCATATAGAAACAACTCATAGAAAACAACTAGCTGAATATGTATGTAGGGTTGGGAGATGAAGGGTACCTGGAATAGTGTATTGGATTCTCCCCACAAATAAAATATTATGGATGCACGTGAGGGCAGAACGATCCTGGGAGGACTGTGCAATAGGAATTATAGCCTTTATGTTAGAGTATCAGATTTAGAGTACCAAAAGGTCAAACAGTGGGGTTGGAAAAGGTGTTTCCTCAGTTGAACACTAGTCAAAGCTTGCCAGAAACTGACAACGAGTTTCGAAGTTGCACATGTCTACCTGTCCATTAGCTAATTTCTGGGAAACAAGCTGGTCCGTTACCCAAGTGCGCAGATAACGGGGCCAATGACAATCCCCATCCTCAGTATGTTGCCAAACGTAAAGTTAAAACAGACATTGCTTTGTTTTGTGAAAATAAAAAGATACAAAACCTGCATAGAATAAATATATGAAAAACCACTGTTCCTACAGAAGAGATAAAAACAAATGGAGACACATGAGGGAACGGAAGCAATAATCAAAGTGGCTAATGGTCTAGTTTAACATTTTAATCCTAAATTCCTAGTAAATAATATTAAGTCTATGGATTAAATTTTACGCATGCCAGCAAAAATATAAATCATAAGGAAAACTGTCAATATAGATTTTACTAATAAATAATTTTGAATGTTAAAAACTATAAACAAATTTAAAAGACCAAGAGTATCCTGGGTAAGGAATTTGTATTATATGACATACAAAGGGTTAATATCCTTACCAAATAAAAGCAGCCCTAAAGATAAACAAGACCAGACAAATACATTAATAGAGATGCACAAATTTAATGAATAAACAGAACACCAAGGAAAACTTACAAATGGACGACAAATTTATGGAAAAAAAGATACCGACTTGAAACAAAGAAAATGCAAATAAAAGACAGCCATTTTACAAATAAAATTGGAAATTTATTAAAAGATAACATCCAATATTCTTGACGATTCATGCATATCTTGCTAATAATCTTTCTGATATATTATTCCCAAATCCTTAAATTTGTGCATACACTTAAACACACAGAAACTCCTCTTGTAGGAATTTATTCCAAAGGGAAAAACCATAACTATACACAAGAATGTTGCTATACTGGGTATAACACTGAAAAACAGGGGATCATCTAAACATTAAAATTGTTTAAATAAATTTTTGGATAAATACATTATACAACCATTAAAAATTGTCTTGAGGAATAATATTTAATAGCCAAGAGATAGTTACCACTTAGTGTGAAGACTGAAAAAGCATGCTGCAAAATAGTACCATAATCTGACTTAATTTTTATACAAATATATACAAAGAAATATGATTCAAAGGCAACACATCAAATGTTAATGGTGGTTATCTGTCTATAGTGAAATTGAGTGATTTTTGTTTTCTCTTTTTGTTTCGCTCTGATCTCCAAAATTTCTACAATGAGTATTCTAAAGAGTCCTTTAAGTTTGTTCAAGATAGAGAAAAAAAATTCCAATGGGAATTGCCATGAAGAATGAAAAAGTGCAGTGTCCCAAATAGAAAATAAAAACCAAATGTAGTAAAGTGGACCTTTCTATTTATTGTCCCTTCTCAGATTTCTTTCAAACCTTCATATCCAGAAAGTACCTCTAATTATAACATTTAAAAGCATAAGAACAACTTGTTCTGAAATCTTTTATTTATTACCAGCAAAGTATAATCTTATTTGACTGCCCGGCAAACTTGGTTTTCTATTCAAGTTAGAACAGATGATGGATTAGCATCTAACTTTCTCTTAATTACTTTAAACAAGTGAAGCTTTCTCTTTCTCAGTTACTGAAAATAGTATGCATACTGACATCACTCCAAAACACATCAGCACAAATTCAATGGCACCCTTCCAGGAGCTGGATAAAATCCAACCTCCAAAGTCTTTCATCGTTTATCCCAGAGAACAGTAATTCTTACTGGAGTATAGGAGAGGTGAGGATATCAGAATTTCAAACTACTTGTGTGTTGTCACAGGTTCTCTGATGTTTCTCTAGTGGGGTGTGCCCCTGATTGCAGACTCTCCCCAGACAGCTCCCCAACACGTACACACATACAGGTTGCAAATTCCAGTGTGGGTAGATGCTTCTCATTAGAGGGTACTCTCCAGGTCATTGTCATGGAGACAAAAAGCTCAGGACAATGTCATAGAACATTTAATTAACCCAGGAGAGAAGGGCCTTTTTGACCAGAAGGCAAGCAAGTAATTTATTTCTTGGTCATAAATTTAAATGTGCCCTTTGAATCTGAGGCCAAATTTCCATTCATTAATCCCCACCCCCACCCCCCAGGAATTCATCAGAATAGAAATAAAAGGGTTCTATTCTTTGTGTTTAAAATGTAACTTTCTCCTTCAGTAGGTGAATGGATGAACAAACTATAGTAAATCCATGCAGTGGAATATTATTCAGCGAAGAAAGAAATGAGCTATCAAGCCACAAAAAGACATGGAGAAAGAAGGCAAAACTATGGAGACAGTAAAAAGATAAGTGGCTGCCAGGGAGGGAGGACCAGATGGCACAGAGGGGATTTTTAGGGCAGTGAAACTATTCGGTATGACACTCCAGTGGTAGATAAACGTCATTTTACATTTGTCAAAACCACAGAATGTAAACTCAAAAAATAAGCCCTACTGTAAACTATGGACTTTAGTTAATAATAATGGATAAGGCTTCCCTGGTGGCGCAGGGGTTGGGAGTCCGCCTGCCGATGCAGGGGACACGGGTTCGTGTCCCGGTCCGGGAATATCCCACGTGCCGCGGAGCGGCTGGGCCCGTGAGCCATGGCCGCTGGGCCTGCGCATTCGGAGCCTGTGCTCCGCAACGGAAGAGGCCACAGCAGAGAGGCCCGCGCACCGGAAAAAGATAAAAAATAAAAATAAAAAAAAAATAATGGATCAACACTGGCTCATCAATTGTACCAAATATTCCACACTTAAGTAAGACTCATCCAAGGAAGGATAAATTAGTCAGAGAAAGCTGCACGAAGAAAAAAGAAATTTGATATGATCTTTTATCCTCGGGTAGGATTGGGTAGACAGATGAAAGAAGGGAGAGCATGCCCCGAGGGGAGACAGCAAGAGCAAAGGTGTGGAGGGAGGACTGAGTCAGTCATGTGGTGCAACAGTGAGGAAGAGATGCAGGCTCAGAGAAAGGAAGGGGCTCCAGGAGTTAAGGGAAATACGTTTTAATAGAGTTGGGCCAGATTATTAAAGCCCTTGAATGGCAAGCAGGTGGTGTTTATATTTGATATGGTAGGAAATAGCCTTAGAAGGTGTTTGAGCAGGAGAGTGATACAAGATACACTCAATGCTCATTATTCATGGATTTTGCATTTGCAAATTTGCCTACTTGCTAAAATTTATTTGGAATCCCCAAAATCAATATTCATGGTCATTCAAGTACATAAAAACCTCACACACACACAAAAACCCAATACATTAATAATAGGGGGAAATGTGTGTGGGAGGCAGTATATGAGAACTCTCAGTAGTTCTTTCTAATCAATTTTCTTGTAAGTCTAAACTGTTCTAAAAAGTTTATTAATTTTTTTTAAAAAGTTATAAAAAGGTAATGATATAAAGTAAGTATATATGTAAAGAGGGAAAAAAATGAACTTACTTCCGATTCACAATTAGCCACTCCCGAATATAGGTCTGAACGCAGTCCCTGACATGAGGGTCCAGTTCAACCCTAATGAGGTGGAAAACAACATAAAAATGTTATTACCAGGTAAACACAACAAAGCGATCCTTTATCATAACCAAGGACAGCAGGATGATTTCAAATCCGTATCAACTGAGAATGGGAAGGGCATTGTTATCCAATCCTTTCAGGTGTCTGAAGTATTCCTGAGGCAGTAACATTTTTACTTTGATGAGACAAACGTTGGCATTTTATGCTTTGTGGGTTTTCTTTATTACATAGAATCGTATTAGATTATTATCTATCCCTGAAGGCATTCCGACACAAGACACGTAGGACTAGCTGTAATCACATACAAAACAAGAAGAGTAAGTATAAATACCAGTCTCTTCCAGGGTAATCTGGGCATATTTTTTGCTCACGTGTAACCCTGTTAGGACATATGCATGTTTTCCTTGAAAGCCATGAAGAGGAGTTGTACTTTGAGGAGCTGGCAGGCCCTGGCTTTGGTTGGTGATTATTAATTCAGGCAGCTCTTGTCTACTGCATAGAGTGTGTCATGAGGGAAACTCTTAGAGTGCTTCGGAGTCTGGAAATTTAGAAATCACTACTGCCCCACAGTAGCAAACGTTATTTTTGTTTGTTTGTTTGTTTGGGGTTTTTTTTTTTTGCCGTTCTCCCAAATGTGTTGGTACTACAGATAAATAGGTCTAAGTGCTCTAAGTTTTAATTTTCTGGTTTGTAGAAAGAGGGTAAGAACAGTACCCACCTTGTGGACTGGCTGTTAGTTTTAGATGGAATACTGTAGAAGTCAGACATGTGGTCCCTGGGCCCTGACGACTCAAATCCCAGCCCCATCCCTTACGTGACCTTGGGCCAGTCACTCAACCCTTCTGTGCCTCTGATTCCTCACTGTAAGTGGTGATAGTAATCGTGCAGGGCTCCCTTGGAGAGCTGTGATGAAGATGAAGTCAGTGTGTGAAGTGCTCAGAAAAGCGTCTGGCACATAATAAGACCTACCTGCGATAGTTCACTGTGTGCCATTCATTCTGCACTAGGCACTGACGCAATCCCTCTACATGTATGAATTCAGTTAATGTCAATCAGCTCCACAGAACAGACGCTATTACTATTTTCATTTCGCAGAGGGATGAGATGAAAAGATCTTTCTCAGAGACACTCAGCAAGTGGAAGAGCAGGGAACTGACCCCAGGCCACTCGCCTGGGAGCGCAGGTTTACACCCACTGCACTATCACAGCTCAACATCATGTTCTCAGATAGGCACTGGGGTTCAACAGGAGTCAGCTGTCGTTTACTCTGATGATGATGATACTTTCCTGGGCTTTAATTATACACAAGACTTTTGGGCAACGATTGAAATAGTAGAGGGTATTTGAAAGCCATCAGACAGATAACGTGTTAGTTATCAATTCTGGTGACAAGGCAATATTATGCTCAAAAACTGATGTTAAGGGCTTCCCTGGTGGCGCAGTGATTGAGAGTCTGCCTGCCGATGCAGAGGGCACAGGTTCGTGCCCCGGTCCAGGAGGATCCCTCATGCCGCGGAGCGGCTGCGCCCGTGAGCCATGGCCGCTGAACCTGCGCGTCTGGAGCCTGTGCTCCGCAACGGGAGAGGCCACAACAGTGAGAGGCCCACGTATTGCAAAAAACAACAAAAAAACTGATGTTAAGAAAAAAATTACCTCTTCTATCAAATTTCAAAAAAAAAATCAAAATCCTCCTACCTGTAAACTTATTGTAAGTTTTTTTTGGTTTTGTTTTGTTTGAGACAGTTCTCATTCATATAGAAGAGCTGACCATATGCTCTGCTTCGTGGTGATTCTTGGGAAACATTTTTCCCTGTTGTCAGTCCATTTATTCAGATGTGACTTTCATATAGGTAACATCTATTATTGTTACCTTTGGTAGAGAATAATTTAATTTCTTTGTGTAAAATATATGGTTAATTGTCTTCAAATGAGACCAGAATCTTGGAAAATCCTGTTTAAAATACTTACAAAGAGCAAAGGGTCAAATAATACCCTATCACTGTCATCTAACCTTCTTAAACTGTGATGAAATAAAATCCAAAATAGAACTGGAATATCCCCGAATAATGAGGGCAGGGGCCATGTTTCATGATCTCATTTCCAGGACTTTTTGGGGAAGAGAAGGTTGAAAATCTCAGGAGGATGTGAATCTTTGGTTTTGAAGATGAATGCATCCTAAATCTCCAAAGAGACATTGCTTGTTGCACTATGGAAATAACAGGAGTTTCATCTAAATATAATTCCATCATTTGATACTGAGGGCTAATGCTGACACCTGTAAACACATCGATTAACCCACTGTAGAAACTCAACCCTAAGCAGCTATTCACACATTCACACTACAGAGCTTTCCCCATTGTTTTTCCGCTTGACAAGACTTGCTTCACAAGAAAGAACTTTGCCTTATTCATCTTTTTATCCCAGCTCTCAGCACATAGTAGATGCTCAAGAAATGTGGATCAGACTTACTTTTGTGACTTGATCCCGTCTCATATATGGAAAGAATTAAAATGCTCCTGAATGGAGGCATTTCAATGATTATTATTTTTACAAATGAAAAACTGAGGCCTCCTGAGGTCACATGACTCGCCCACAGTCACTGAGCTGACCCGGGCAGTCTGGGTCCAGAGCCTGCACTCTTCACCTCTTCTTAAGCCGTCGATTTTGTTCCACTGCAGCCCTTTAACTGGCTTAGTCCCCACATGGCTTTTCAAAGCCTCTGGTCAAACCAGTTCAAAATCTATCTACATGTAGGTGACAGTGCCACAGTAGTCATCCTGCACATCTTGATAGATCTGAGTCATGTTACTTGTAAGAGAAGTCCAGAATTAGGGCATCTCTCCCTAACCAAGAACAGCCATGATCATCATAACCCCATCCACATTTTAAGAAAGCAATTTACCCTTCCTCCGGCAAAGAGGGCTGCAAAGTTCGACATTCCTTCGGCGTGAACACCACGTCCAAGTCATCTTCGGAGAAGTCTCCCAGCTCTTGGGCAAGCTCCACATCCAGGCTGTTCAGGTGTGTCATCAGAAGTCCTTCAAAGTCCACTGGCTCCACCGGGTCATAAAACTGAGGCTGGGGGCAGGGAAAGGAAAAAGAGGTTCCCACACGGTTTAGGGTAAAAGCACTAAGGCGACAGGAGATGTGTGCCCTGTCCTCCCTCTCCTCCCAGTAGGTGCTTCGCTCTTCATGTACAACTAAGTGGGGCTGTCTTTAGAGAAGCTGTCAAACACAGAAGTGGTGAAATGCAAAGGAAAAGAAACACAGCATGGAAAGTCAAGTCAGAACACAGTGAGTAATTAAAATCACACCCCAAGGTAGAATTTTTCTCTGCTTAAGTGCATCTTTTTTTGTGTGTGGTACACAGGCCTCTCACTGTTGTGGCCTCTCCCGTTGCGGAGCACAGGCTCCGGACGCGCAGGCTCAGTGGCCATGGCTCACGGGCCCAGCCGCTCCGCGGCATGTGGGACCTTCCCGGACCGGGGCACGACCCCGCGTCCCCTGCATCGGCAGGCGGACTCTCAACCACTGCGCCACCAGGGAAGCCCTAATTGCACCTTGATGAGGATTCCTGATAAGATCCAAAATGAGATCACTAGGCTTTGCTGCATTTTTATAATTTCTCATGCAAAAGCTCTCTGAGGCCACGTTTACCCAAATACAGTGAAGCGGCGAATCGGAGGCAATTTTCTAGAAATTCAGGCAAACTCGACAGTCCTTCTGTCTGAGTATTTAGGTACAGTGCTTTCTTTGGCCTGAGTTATCCTATACACTGATTCTTGAAGGCACTTCATTCGTAATCACAGCCCACAGTGAACCAGGCTGGGTGGCTGGGACACTGCAAGGCAGTGATTTCCAAACGCTGCTGCACTGCCTGGTGCCGGTTGGGAAGAATTTTCACTGACTGCAGTTAAATGAGCAAACTAAGGGCAACTGGCTGAGTTTTCATAAGGCTGAATGTACTTGTTTGAAAAGGATTGCCTTTTTTTATTTTGTCTCTTCAATTATATCCTTCCATAGTGGGGGTATAAAAGAAATGATAGAAGTAAGTGGTAATTTAAAAAATAATTTTCCTCAGGTGCAAGTTGGCAATTCAACAAATATTTTTTTCTAGCTTGTGACGTCCACTTAGACTTAGGAAACCACTGCCTTAAGGGAGTAAAAGAATCACTTAGATCAAGTTGACATGTGTAGTGGTGGTATAATAATAATAACAGCAGCTCTGTGGTGTTCATTTGTGGCAGACTATTTGGAGTCATCACTCCAACAAACACCCCAGATTCTTGACTTGCACTGCCTCGCTCTGAAACAAGGACAGATCTAAAGGAAATGCTGACCAAACCGGTTTTTCATCACCCTGAAACCATACACCAGGCTAGATGTAAGGCTCCAGGTTAGAGAAGAGGAAAAAAGTGCCATGGAAGAGGCAAGAAGATTAGAGAAGGTAAGCGTGGCTTGCCCTGTCTCCTCCCACCTTTGTGTCCCTGGTGGTGGTGGAGACCTGAGTGACACGTGAAAGAGTGAGGACGAAGCTGAGAAGTGAGCAAACATGCCCTCCTTGTCTGAGGTTCTTGAGGTGGCTGGCTTACATAATGCCCTATGCCAGCAGGACCAAAAGGGGCAGAAGAGAAGGCAGCAGGACATTCTTCAGTAGGATAGAGCACAGACACTCCCCTGGTTCCCCAAGGCTCCCACAAAGTGTGACTGAGGACAAGGAAGTTTCTTTCCCTGCGTTCTGACTGGGGACCTGGAAGTCAGCTAAGGAGAGGACCACAGTCCTTAGAGGGGCCTCTCAAGATGAAGCAGCTGGGACCACCAGGGGCTCAGAGAACTGCAGATCAGTCTATGCAGAAGCCAGGTGGGGACAGCTTGCAAAGAGACATTGTTGACCTCTGCCAGAGGGAACAACAGGCATTATCCACGCACAGAACAAGAACAATCTACTGCAGACTTACATAAGACCAGCCCCGAAGGAGAAAGCGGACTTTCCACTCCTTATCACAACACGGCACAGAGTTCAGGGGCAGGGACTGAAATGACTTCAACTCGAAATGAAGGGATTGCACTGTTTGCATACTCAACCTTATTACTGTAAAGTTTATACCCTTGAACTAAAAATTGTTGAGCACAATGTGCCAAGAAGTTGTGCTAGGTCATTCTAGACAGTATCTCATTTAATCCCCACCAGAACTCTGTGAAGCACACTCTTTTATTACCCTCATTTTACAGATGAGGACTTTGAAGGCTAGAGATTTAATAGTTTGCCCATGTTTACATAGCTGGGAAGTCGCCCATCTGGAATTCAAACCTAGGCAGGCTCCTAATTCTGTTTTCTCTTGCAGGCTTTCCAGGGAATCTGGATTTCCAGAAATAATTAAACACAAGGCAGTGGTAAGTGTGTTTAGAAGAGAGTAAAATAAATCCGTCTGCCACCACGCACGAGCTCCACCCTGAACTTCTCATGAGATTGGCTTCTCAAAGTAATAATAGTGAAGTAATTAACTGATTAAAGTGATACTAAACGTAAATTTATCATGAAGAATATCAATTATTCAAGCAGAGGCACTGAAAAGAAATACTGAAAAATTATATTGAAGCACATTTGAAACAAGGTGACACTAGCCCTAATAACTATTGGGTTGGCCCAAAAGTTCCTTCGGGTTTTTCTGTAACATCTTAATGGGAAAAACCCGAAGGAACTTTTGGGCCAACCAGTAGTAGGTAGAAGCTTCCACGGAGAAATGGCATTTGTGTGAAATCATCAGAGAGAAAAAAATTTAGGTCCAGCCTAAAATTCATGTCCCTAAAATTCAAAGCCACAAGGGATAAGAAAAACCTGGCTGATACTGGCACCTGTTACCTACAGAACAGGCTGCCGAAGCGCCAGGGGGCAAAGGAAAGCTGGCTGCATTTTTGAACTTCATCAGCAAGTTCAATTACTTGCTGAACATCTACTAAATGCAAGTCACTGAGTTGGCCCTTAGGGATAAAGATGAATACAGGAAGCTACTCTCATGCTTCTTTCCCCAGACCTTGAGTCAACTGTGAGACGGGGAAGCTTGCCACCTTCTCACATACAAAATAATGCTATCTTTGGAGGGGGGAGCTATGACAAAGAATACAGCGTCATCACTGAGCACTAACTGTGTGGCGATGTGCCAAAAGCAATAAACACAGTTGATCATAAAGTCATAAACTCTTACGGTCTGAATCTACTTCAGGACTGAATAGACGATAAGAATAAGCCATAATGATAGAATTCTTGAGTACCATTCTAGCACTACACATAAGCTGGCATGTAATAACGAGTCACCACTAGGCTTTCTATGCTGAAACTAACAAGGGAGGAAACTGTTCATTGCAAAAGAGATGTAAACTGGTTCTGCTCTTGGCAAGTGGGTGGAGAGGCCAACTACTGTTATCTAGGCCTCCAAGCAAGTTGTTCCTCTTGTATAGTCAAATAACCAGAAACCAAAAGAGATTTCTGTTCTCTAAACTATCTGAAGTCAATCTCAAGAGTAGGTTTTAAAAAAGAAAAAAAAAAAAAAAAAGAGTAGGTTTTATTATTAAGCAGTTAACATATACACACATTTAGGCGTAAACAAATATTGAAGAGATTTACAGTGGTTTTGCATTTCATTGGGGGCTGAAGTTTAGGAATGGGGCCGGAGGGAGATGTTCTGAGGTCAGTCCCTTGGGCTCTTGGGAGCATAAAAGCCAAATGTGAAAATTTACTATTTCTGTTTTCTCTGCTACTGAGTTATATGTGGCGTCCTAGTCAGTGGAGACTCAAGACTAGTTTAAATGGTATGATCCAAAGTAATTTCAAGGTCATCTTATACAAGGGATTATCACATCATGTCTATCATTTGTTAAAATAATATAAGAAAAAACCCTAAATAATCAAAATAAAAACAAACACAAAAAAACATTTTTAAAAACAAAACAACTTAAGACTGCAAATTATCTTAAATCAGGCTTTGACTGTGATGGCTTTGTGATGTGTCAACTTGGCTCAGCAGAGCTACATTCCTCCAAATTCCATTCCTAGTATTCTTCCAGTCGTGGTTGGCTACCGGGGTTTTCTCTTGCCAGAACTGGAGGACAGAAGGGAGACTGCAGCCATTGTGTAGCATACACACACCTACTGATACAATCAAACACTAATTTAGGTGTGAAGTGATATTACCAATGTAATTAAACTCTCTAACCAGTTGACTTTAAGATAATCAAAAGGGAGATTAGCCTGGGTGGCCTGACTTAATCAGTTGGATGTCTTTTCAAAGAGAGTGGAGGTTCTCTGGAAGTTCAGGGCTCCAGGCTCCAGCTCATGCCCGTGGAGTTCCAGCTTGCTGTGATCTTGCCTTCCTGAATGCCCCGTGGATTTCAGGCTGGCTTAGCCACCACCAGTGGGTAAACCAATTCCCTGTAATCAATTCCTTAATAAACATGATGATGCATGTCCTACCAGTTCCACTGCTCTGGTTGAATCTAGAATAATACACCAACTTTCACTCATTCAACAAATACTCGCTGGGGTCCTAAGCAGTCCAGCACTAGGCCAAGGAGACATAGTCAATGACCTCAATCAATTTTCAACACTCCTCTAGTGAAGATTCGTGCAGTCTTTCTTTCTAGCTCTTTTCTTCAGATGTCTGACCCATAGAAGACTAGAAATACACAAAAAGTATAAATACTCTAAAAGCTTAAATTATTCAGAGACAAATATTCATTTTTAATGAAGAGGGTTCAAGTTTTTCCTTGTCCCCTAATGCACATCAAGGGCTAGTTCTCCTGACACGGGGTAGGATTCAATTTGCTTTGAAGCTGAAAACTTCTGCAGCATCAGAACCATGTCTGTTTAAAATTAATCTATGTAGCCTTAGCACAGCATAGTATGCCATCATCACACTGATAGGTGATTAAAATAACAAATCTGCACAATATTTCACAAATAAGGATACCGAAAAACAGAGAAGTTAAATAACTTGGTCCGAATCACACAGGTAATCACAAAAGACCTGGGTCCTTTGTTACAACACTGGGGAAGCTTCATGCCGCTTTGGGTGGGGCTAGGGGAAGAGGCATGATGCTTCCAAATGCCCTGGCCTTGTACCCTCATGCACGTTTATCCCTGTGGTGGGTGGTCCTCAAATCAACTTGGCTGTTCATGAGAGACGAGTCTTGGTCAAAGTCACCGAAGACTTCCATGTTGCCAAATTCAGTGGCTGTCGCTCATTCCTGGTTTATCTATAGCACTGGACAGTTAATCACTCTTACCTTCTTGAAACACTTTCTTCACGTGGAGAGGGACCAACTGTCCTAGTGTATCCCAATCTCTGAAAGCCCATGTACCAGGAAGCCCCTCAGTCCAGCAAACTGAAACAGACACTTGGTCACTCTACCTTTGGGACATGACTTTTCCTAGGTTCTCCCTCTCCTTTGCAGAGCCCTAGGGTTCAGTCCTAAAAGAGCTTCTCTCCCCAATCTGAATTTACTCCCATATGATCTCATCTATGCGCATGACTTTAAATACCTTCTTTTTCTTTCTTTTTAAAATTATAGCTATATATCTGTAACCTTTGCCCTGATATTCAGGTTGATTTTTCCAATTACATCTCAGCATTGCACCTTGGTGATCTAACAGGCCTCTCACACATAACAAATTCAAAATTACTTAACTTTCCTGCCAATCTGCTCTTCCCGTATTTTCCAGGTCTGTGCATCTCAGCAAGTGGCGATTCCACTCCACCAGCTGCCCGGGGCAAAATCTTTGGAGTCAACACTGATTTCTCTCTTTTTCTTACATCCTGCATATTATCTATCAGAAAATCCTATCCACTTTACTTCTGCAATATATCCAGAATCCAACCGCTTCTCAACTTCTCTACTGCCACCACCCTATTCCAAAGCACCACCATTGTTTTGTTGAGTTACTGTGACAATTTCCTAACTACCCTCCCCACCCCGCTCTATTCTTCACTTAGCAGCCAGAGTGATCTTTATAAAAAGAACCGTATAAGCAACCTTTATAATAAAAATTCTGATGGTGCTGAGCCTGTGCTTCCAGTGACCTCCCATCTTAATCCAAGTAAGAGACAAAGTTCTCCCATGGCCTCTGAGGCCGATGACCCAGCCTTGATTCCTCTTCCATCTCATCTCCTATTGCCCACTCTGCTCAGCTCACTGTCTGCATCCTTACTGTTTCTGGAGCATGCCATATGCTTTTGCTCTGGGGACTTTTCTCTTGCTGTTCCTTCTAAATCGAATATTCTTCCTTCAAATACCTGTTAAGTTCATTCAGAATTCTTCCCAAGTGTCTCCTTTCCAGACCTCCAAGCCTTCACAGACCACTCAACCTAAAATATAGTGCTCTCTTCTGTGTCACTCTCTCTATTCCCTATCCACGTTTCATTCTTCAAAGCACTTAATACCCCTTGAGAGAGTCTACATTCGCTTATTTGTCTACGTCTCTCATTCCAGAATGTAAGGTCATGAAGATAGACACTTTGTTACATTCACTACTGTATCCCCAGCTCCTAGAGCAATTCCTGGCACAGAGTGAGACCCAATACATGTTTCCTGAGTAAATGAATATGGAAAGCACTCCTCTTGGCTCTCTACTATCTTTAAGTAAACAGAGCAGAAGGCAGTAAAGATCCTCTGGCTTCAATATTTCAAAGCACTTCATGGCTTAGATTAAGGAATACGTCCCTGTTTCCGCCAATGGCAACCTTCCACTGATGCCACTGCATGGAAGATACTCACATGCCATAATGCACATCAATCTAATCTTACCAAGACTGATTTGATTCCTCCGCTTTACAGTGACAGTAATGAAATTCATGCTCTGCGTGCAGGGTGGCACTCTTTCATTTTGCCTTCCACTGTGAATTTGCATGAAAATTGTAATGAAATCTTCATTTTCCATCATGTCCCCTCCAGTGAAATCAATGAAACCTAAAGATAGTCCAACTTCTTTGAAAGGTGAAGCACAAAAGGAAAATAAAAAAGACCACGTTTATCGAGTGATCCACCATTTAGATCATCCTTAGTGGTTAAAAAAAAAAAAAGGTTGTTTTTATTGCAGAGAAGCTTAAACACGAAACAAAAAGAATGCTTTCCAAGGTATGAGACCTTTTTTCTTTCCCCTGTAACTGTTATATACAAACATGTTGTGTAACCATAGTGTTTTGATTTATATCCAGGATGTGGCTTTCTACATCCTTCTCTTCAGCCAGAGCTGTTATGATCCAGCTGATTCCTTCCATTTTACTTCAAAGTTTTTCTCTTCTCACGTTTAAAAATAACACTTTTCCTCTATAAAAATGTAAGTTAAGTTATTAACCATGCACACAGTATCTCAAATCCTTTCTAACTTAGGGCAAAGAAGACCTACCTTTCTTCTCTTGTACGCTTTACTCTCCTTTCTACTTTGAATAATCAGAAAGATAGTTTTACTATTTTACGGTTTCATCTTAATGAAGACGACTAATATATAGTTGTTTGCCTTTATAGATGACTGGCATCAGAGGGGGTCTGGCCACCCTGTTCACATAGCTGTGGCAATGGAGAATTCCAAGGCCAATGGGTGATGCACAGGTGATTCTATTCACAAGCCCCTCTTTGGCACTGGCCACAAAGGCCTCTGATGGCAGTATTAGGAGTGTCAAAAAGACCCAGGGCAAGTCTGTAATCATTCCATTTTGTCTTATAAAACCAACTCTAAATGGTGAATCCTCTTCATATTCAAAAATGCAAAATTTTAAAATACTTTATCTACTTCGAAAATGCATGTTTACACAATCACCACAGCTAACATTTACAATTAGGGTTAAAAAAACAAAAACCTAGTAACACCACACATACACACATGCACACACACATACACAAAATCAAACGCAACCTTCCTCTCACTTGATTTATCAGATTTATGACAGGATCCGCTATATTTATATAAAAATATATTCACAGGATTAGCAAGTAGTCCTCGCTTACTACATTTTCTGAAATTCACAGCAACCAGGACAACAAAAGAAACTTTACCTTTCTTATGTTCTTCCTCCTATATGGACTACTTCTATCCATCAACACATAGGTTCTTTAAATGACCCTCAACCTGGACCACATGTTAAAGTCCCACGGAACTTTAAAATACTGATACCTGGACCCCAACTCTAGGGATTTTTTTTTTTTTTTTTTTTTTGCGGTACACGGGCCTCTCACTGCTGTGGCCTCTCCCGTTGTGGAGCACAGGCTCCGGACGCGCAGGCTCAGTGGCCATGGCTCATGGGCCCAGCCACTCCGCAGCATGTGGGATCCTCCTGGACCGGGACACGAACCCGTGTCCCCTGCATCGGCAGGCAGACTCCCAACCACTACGCCGCCAGGGAAGCCCCAACTCTAGGGATTTTGATGTAATTGTTCTACGACAGGCAACAGGTATGTTTCTAATGGTCTCAGGTGATTCTAATGAGAGCCAGGTCTGAGAACCTTCCTCTAAATCTTCTCAACCTCCCCCTTTAAGCCTTTACCTCCTATTTTATCTTGGATCTTCTCTCCTCTGAACACCCACCACACCCAAAGCCAGCATGGATTCTCCGTATTATCTGCCTTCTCAAATATATTATAAGGCACTTAAGAGGCAAAACCATCTCCTATTCATCTTCTTGAAATCTCCCACAGTGTCTCCATAGTGCCATATAAACAGACAGCAACATTAGCCTCTATGTACACAGCATCTATTTTATCATTCTATGTTAACCCTAACAGGGGTAGCATTACTATGCCCGTAGTGCACATGAAGAAACTGAAGCCTTCGTCAAGGTTACTTAACTTGCCCCAAATTATGCAACTAGTAAGTGACAGTTATGCTCCACCCCAGATCCATCTGACTGCAAGTTCCAGCCTCTTGCAAAACAACAAGGTATAATTGACTGGGTTTTAAATAACTTGGTGCCAGTTTCCAAAAAGCACATGAAAAGATGTTCAACATTGCTAATTATTAGAAAAATTCAAATCAAAACTACAATGAGGTTTCACCTCACATTGGTCAGAAAGACCATCATCAAAACGTCTACAAACAGTAAATGCTGGAGAGGGTGTGGAGAAAAGGGAACCCTCCTACACTGTTGTTGGGAATGTAAACTGGTGCAGCCACTATGGAGAACAGTATGGAGGTTCCTTAAGAAACTAAAAATAGAACTACCATATGATTCAGCAATCCCACTACTGGGCATATATCTGGAGAAAACCATACTTCAAAAAGATACAAGCACCCCAATGTTCATTGCATCACAACTTACAATAACCAAGACATGGAAGCAACTTAAATGTCCATTAACAGATGAATGGATAAAGATGTGGTACATATATACAATGGAATACTATTCAGCCATAAAATGAATGAAATAACACCATTTGCAGCGACATGGATGGACCCAGAGATTATCATACTTAGTGAAGTAAGTCAGAGAAAGGCAAATATCCTATGATATCACTTATATGTGGAATCTCAAAAAATGATACAAATGAACTTATTTACAAATCAGAAACAGACTCACAGACTTCGGAAACAAACATGGTTACTAAAGGGGAAGGGGGGTGGGGGGATAAATTAGGAGTTTGAGATTAACAGATACACACTACTATATATAAAATAGAAAGTCAACAAGGACCTACTGTATACCACAGGAAACTCTACTCAATATGCTTTACTAACCTATATGGGAAAAGAATCTGAAAAAGAATGAATATATGGATATATGTAACAGAATCTCTTTGCTGTACACCTGAAACTAGCACAGCATTGTAAATCAACTCTAATATAAAATAAAAATTAAATTAAAATAAATAACGTGGTGCCAATTAAATACTTTAAAAATTAAACATTTATATCAGCATGTGGGGTAGTTGAAATGGTGGTTCTATAAACAAAGGTAAGGGAAATAAAGGTCAAAACGCACTTAATCAAATTTTCCAATTGTCTAAAATCATACAATGAACAGCTTATGGCTTCTCATTTAAGAAAAGTTTTTTTAAAGGTGCTTCAGGGTGAGAGTCTTTAGGTGATAAACTACTCCTCTGCCTTGCCAGAAATAAATCCTCCTGAAATGTCCCATTATCTTTCTAGGAAACAAAATAACTTTTTTAAGGGAAAGGGAAATCACCATGTAAGTGGGTGATTTTTTGTTGGAGGAACCTTCATTCGGGAAGATGACCCAAGGGAAAGAACAGCCACTTCATTCTGACATTACAACAAGACCAGCAGGTAAATGTGAGGGTGCTGGGATTTCCTGAGCAGTCCTTGCATTTAAAAAACAAAAGAGGAATCAAATGAAGACTTTTGCTCCCTCATATGCCACCTGCCCTTCAGGCAGTTAACAAGAAGAAGCAGGGTCAGCACACTGTGCTAAAGCTGGGGTCGAGGTCTGGGGAAAATATTCAGAAGACTAAACTGGAATTAACCAGGAGAAATACATTTTACAGGCTATTTACTTGCAAATAGAACCGGGTAGAAATTATGACAGGACCACATGATTCATGTATAGTTAAACATTTTTGCTTATTTCTTTGACGTATTCTATTAGAAGTTAAGCCACATGTTAACTCTACCACCTAGCTAATGAAGTAATTCATCCAAATTCACTTTTGTCAAAACCTGATGACGTGGGCTTCCCTGGTGGCGCACTGGTTGAGAGTCCGCCTGCCGATGCAGGGGACACGGGATCGTGCCCCGGTCCGGGAGGATCCCACATGCCGCGGAGCGGCTGGGCCCGTGAGCCATGGCTGCTGAGCCTGCGCGTCCGGAGCCTGTGCTCCGCACCGGAAGAGGCCACAGCAGTGAGAGGCCCGCGTACCGCAAAAAAAAAAAAAAAAAAAAAAAAAAAAAAA
>NW_006793764.1:1992433-1999029 GCF_000442215.2 Lipotes vexillifer
CGTGAGCCATGGTCGCTGAGCCTGCGTGTTCGGAGCCTGTGCTCTGCAATGGGAGAGGCCACGACAGTGAGAGGCCCGCGTACCGCAAACAAACAAAAAAAAAAGATTTCTCCTGAAGAAATTTCAGGCTGCAGCTGGTGTGTAGCTAAGGGGTTAAAGCCTCTGAGTTAAACTTCCTTAAAGCCTCTTAATAGTGAGGTCCACACTATTTCTCAATACAACTACTGCAGAAAGCTGCAGTCTGAATTTACAAAGAAGCAAAGCACCAAACCCCACCTCCCCCACCTTGTTTAAGATTTTAAAATGTATCCAGTCACTTTTTTTTTTTTTTTTTTTTTTGCGGTACGCGGGCTTCTCACTGTTGTGGCCTCTCCCGTTGCGCAGCACAGGCTCCGGACGCGCAGGCTCAGCGGCCATGGCTCACCGGCCTAGCCGCTCTGCGGCATGTGGGATCTTCCCGGACCGGGGCACGAACCCGCGTCCCTTGCATAGGCAGGCGGACTCTCAACCACTGCGCCACCAGGGAAGCCCTCCAGTCACTTTTTAACTGCATTTCGCATATTTTGGAAGACAATTTGAGTCAGAAATTAAAAAAAAAAATTTGGGGGTTTTCAATGAAATCTATATCAGCACCACATGAAACCAAAAAGCATATCTAATTTATCTTGGATTAAAGAATATCTAATACATCTGAAAGCACGGACATTATGCCCTTGGTGTGCTTTTATTATAATCTGTGATCTGAAACAGACAGGAAAAGTACAACTAAAAAGGGCAGCTGAACAAGCCACCGAAGTCATAAGTAAATTTTTTTAAAGAACTGTCAAAGAAAGTTACCTCTTGCAGTAAAAGGTGCTATACATTTTTCAGCACTACTATTTCATCAGTGACACAACACACAAATTATCCTACTGAAAGAACCACAAATCACTCCAGTAAACATACCTTAAAAAGATACACAGTTACACGGCGTGGAAACTGTTACAGGAGACAAAATGGCGGCTACAGGAAACCGAGTGGAAGGTTACAGAATTTCTAAGAGCAGAAGTGGTTTTGAAGTAATAAGTGAGAAAGAAAAAAATAACCTAACCTCCTTAAGATAACCACGAGAACGAGCAAGAAAGTGGGGCTGTGCTGTGAGGGGAAGTGAGTACGGTGGAGGATGCAGCTCTCTCACAAAGGAAGTGAAGACTCACTTCTGGTTTTATAAACTATCTCATTTAAGTCAGATTTAACCCACCGGGCACACGCCTCGCATTTAGTCCTCAAATAACAACATATGTATACACATTCAACAATTGGTGTTAATATAAAAATGTAGGCAATCTTCAACTTAAAAAGAGGAGCGATAGGGCTTCCCTGGTGGCGCAGTGGTTGAGAGTCCGCCTGCAGATGCAGGGGACGTGGGTTCGTGCCCCGGTCCGGGAAGATCCCACCTGCCGCGGGGCGGCTAGGCGCGTAAGCCATGGCCACTGAGCCTGCGCGTCTAGAGCCTGTGCTCCGCAACGGGAGAGGCCACAACGCTGAGAGGCCCACATACCGCAAAAAAGAAAAAAAAGAGGGGGGGGAGTGTGTTTTAAAAATGAAGCTTTGTACTGTCTGATTCCATGGACATCCGGTCCGGGGATCCCACCTGCCGCGGGGCGGCTAGGCGCGTAAGCCATGGCCACTGAGCCTGCGCGTCTAGAGCCTGTGCTCCGCAACGGGAGAGGCCACAACGCTGAGAGGCCCACATACCGCAAAAAAGAAAAAAAAGAGGGGGGGGAGTGTGTTTTAAAAATGAAGCTTTGTACTGTCTGATTCCATGGACATGAAGTTCCAGAGAAGGCAAAGTTATGATGACAGAAGTGTATCTATCGGTGATTGCCTAGGGCTGCTGGCTGAGGGTTGGGAGAGGAGACCCACTGCAAAGGGGCATGACGGAGCTTTTTTAGGGTAAAGAAACAGTTCTATATCTTGTCTGAGTACAGGTTAACTATAAATTGGCCAAATTCCTCAAACACCTACAAACACCTACAAATGAGTGAAATTTTATTGTATGTAAATTGCACTTCCAAAAAAATTATTTAAAAAGCTTAAGGTTCATAACTTGACTTTTCAGATTTAGGAATACATTTTTTTCCAATAAAAGCATGTTACAAATGGTTTTAAGTTTCCAGGCTTATCCTTCCCCTCCCCAAAATATGAATCATAATTTGGGTGAAATCAAATAGCCTGGAAGTCCACTGAGTCCAGAGACTTCAGAATCATAGTCCCTGGAGATCCACTTTGTATCCCCAGCCCTAGTAGACGGAGGGAGAGAGGGGAATTGATGTCAAAAAGCAGTGCCGAGCCAGGAACTGGCGGTTGGTGATGTAAGGTATCGGTGGGAAAAATCTAAGACTCAGGAAGCAAAAGTATACACTGGGCACTTCTGCCCTTGACCATTCTCTAAGCAAACCTGTAACTCATACTTACTAGTTGAAGAGAGGGGAAGCCAGAGGTACTTATGCTTTGTCGATGGTACTGGCCAAGGTTTGGTGGAAGGGTAAACTGTTTCCTTATTTCCGCAGAAGAATACCTTGGGTTAAAACAGAAAAATCTAAATGAAGTGGTAATTTTAAAACATCATCACAATTATAGATACAATCTTTGATAGCATGTTATAAAACTTATTCCTTAGCCGGGTGACTGGCAGAACCGACTAAAATGTCCTCAGTGGCCTGTGGGTAGACACTAGAGCTTTTAGGTGATAACATACGCTCTTGAGAAGTTCACAGAAGCCAGGACGCCTGCATTTATGGCTCTTGCCCAATACTGGAAGGATGACAGCATGAGGAGGAAGAAGAGTTTGCAGCCCAAGGAAAAAATCCAGGGCACTTGGCTCTTTCTTCCCAGGCCATTCAAAGGCATTTTCTCCACATGAGGACATCTGGCCTCTGATGAGAGTCCTTTAAACCCCAAGCCATCATCTTGAACCAGTCACTCTTCTTTCAAGCAGTTGAGCCCTTATGGTCGCTGCCTGCTATCACAGAAAATGTCAGCGACCTGTTAAATGAACACTTCCACCTCCCCACAGGCACCTGAGATGCTACCTGTAATTCCAAGGACTGTATTCATTCCAAACCACTCCTAGTGAGTGATCCTTTGAGTCAGCCGCAGTGACACTGCTGAGCCCTCAGACAACATCCCTGTAGCCGGGAACCGAGCAGAGGAGAGCCGCTCTCCACTGTCTACACACACCTGCTGCAGGAGTTACCGACAAGTGATATCCCGATTATGAGCAGGTTGACTCTTGTGCGCTCACTTGTTGGTCATTTGTTTGTAACTCAGAACACATTTTCTCATTAAGTCAGTCTTTGGTATCTGGATTCTTAGCCTAGTTCACAAAAGGGTACTTAAACCACAATGAGGCCACTATAGAAAATAACTAGAAACTGGCATTACTGAGGATCAAATGAGACCCTATTTGAAACATGCTGCATGTCCGACAAAGAGACATACACATTTTTAAAATTATAACTTAAAATTAAATATTTAAATATTATACATAAATCTTATTATATTTTCTCCATTATAAAGTATGCTAGGGCATAATTATTAATTTTTCTACATGATGAGGTTTCTGACATGACCTGCTTGGCTCCCAATCTTAGTAATGTGGTGCATCCAGGAAAGAGGCAGGAAACCTGTCCTGGCCGCACCTGTGGCATCCATTCTCCCAACCCAAGAGCACCTCAATCTCCTTTCAGGATTGGCACACTCATGTTGCACAGGCATAACCACAAATCAAAGGGATGGGCACACAACCCAACGTAAGACAATTCTCTCTCCTTTCCAGGATCCTGAATGATGAATGGATATAAGAAAGGAAGAAGACGTCTGGACCACATCCTTGTCAGCAGTGGCCCCTTACACTATGATGCAATGAGATGTGAACCCCCAGAGAAGTTACAGCAGCCCGTAGTAATTGTACTCCTTCATTTCCCGAAGTATTTTCTTTCTCTAGTTTTTTAAAGTATGAGAAAATACTAGGATAAGGAGTAAGTAGTCTATTATCCATCAAGGAAATGCAACTCAAAATCACAATGAGATATCACTTCACAACCACTAGGGTGGATAAACCAAAAAAAAGCTGGGCAGTAATGAGTATCGGTGAGGACATGAAGAAATTGAAGCAGTCATACATTGTTGGTGGGAATGTAAAATTGTGTACCTGCTTTGGAAAACAGTCTGGCAGTTCCTCAGAAAGGTAAACGTAGAGCTCCCATATATCCCAGCAAACCCACCCCTAGGTTTATATCCAAGAAAAAGGAAAACATACTTCCACACAAAGCTTATATATAAATGCTCACAGCAGCATTATTTACGGTAGCCAAAATGTGGAAACAACCGAAATGTCCATCAACTGATGAATGGATAAACAAAATGTGGTATATCATACATGGACTATATTCAGCAATAAAAAAATGAAAGAAGTACTGATACATATACCACAACATGGATGAACCTTGAAAACATTGCATTCAGACGAAGAAGCTAAACCAAGAGACCACATATTGTATAATTCCTTATATGAAATGTCCAGAATAAGCAAATCTATAGAGTAATGGGACTGAGGTTTCTTTTAGGGGTAATGAAAATGTTCTAAAATTCATTGCTCTGATGGATGCACAACTCTGTGAATATATTAAAAAACACTGAATTGTGTATATGTGTGAATTGTGTGGTATCTGAATTATTTCTAAATAAAGCTGATAGAGATATAAATGTGTGCTGTGTATGTGTGCGTGTGTGTGTGTGTGTAAGTATTCTACAGAGACAAGAGTGAAGGCAAGAATTTTAGCATGACCAAGAATGGAGGAAAACTTTCAGATTTTGATCCCCAGGGCTCAGTAGGCTCATTTTCATTACAAGTTTGGCAGTCACCATTTCTAAAAAAATCAACAGCCTAGACAACTATCCAAAACAAAAGGCCCATCTTGCATAAACCACATTGTATCTTGTTTCTGGCATCACAGGAACCCAAGCCAGCAGAGCAATCACTTATTTGCTTATTTCAGAAGGTGACCATAGGAAGGGCAGAGACATCCAAGCAAAGGTCCTTTTTTGTGACGGGGCTGACTTTTCACAGATAAGACTGATGGCTCCTGTGATTTCTGCTTCCAGGTCTTCCCCCCAGGGCCTCTCAAATAATGAGTTTTAGTTTTCTGGCCATTCTCAAGCCTTTCCTGTCATAGACCAGAGGGGTCTACCTGAATTGGGAATATCTGAAAACGTTCATGAAAGTGAACACAACATGAAGTGGCATCGTGAGAGAATCACAGAACGGCAGGAGGTACAGGTTCTTGCTTTCATTTTGAAGTACAGTTGGCTGTCTAACAAAGATGCAAAAAATACGTTTTGTTTGTTTGTTTGTTTGTTTTGCGGTACGCGGGCCTCTCACCGCCGTGGCCTCTCCCGTTGCGGAGCACAGGCTCCGGACGCGCAGGCTCAGAGGCCATGGCTCACGGGCCCAGCCGCTCCAGGGCACGTGGGATCTTCCCGGACCGGGGCACGAGCCCGCGCCCCCTGCATCGGCAGGCGGACTCCCAAACACTGCGCCACCAGGGAAGCCCTGCAATACCTTTGTCATCAAATGCCATCAGAATGTTCCTGCTCCCCAGCCCTGCATAAACAGCTGGAGTTCCTGTTTCAACCCTTCGCATAAGCTTCCTGATTCAGAGCTATATAACTCATCTTTTTTCCCTGACATGTCAAGCCTGCCCCGAGCCTATTTCCTATCCCTACAGAATCAATCCTACAAAAGGCAATTAAACCTGTCCCTTCAAAACCGTCAAATAAGGAGGTGAATTGTTTGTCCTGAAAATGAAAACACTGAATCATCACACGTGGAATGAACTGCTTTGTATTCACTTAAAGAACTTCAAAATAAAATAGCTCTGGAGAGGCCCTATGCACATTTAAACTAGCAAAAATAGGCTGGAATGATAAAATTACATGTTGGTCAAGCTGTGGGAAAACCCCTGTGGGGTTGTATATTGGTGTCGTGTCTTTGGAAAATAATACTGTAACATGTGACAAGAACTCTAAAACTGTCCGTTACTCTTTCATGGGAATATACCCCATGGAATTTATACAGACAAAAATATAATTTGAACAAAAATGAACATAAGAACTCTGTATATGATAGCAAATAACTGAAAATAACCAACGCATCCAACATTAGGGAGAACACTAAGTACATAACAGCATAAAATACATGAAATATGATTTTACCATTTAAATATTTGTATGGAAATGTACATAAAGAAAGAAGTTACAAGTAAAAAGTAATATGAGGAATTGAATACAAATATTCAACAATATATGTATAAATAAATATACCAGAAGGTTCAGAAATGTTTCTGATAGTTATACAGAGGGAGTTTAATAACTACCCCAATTCAGCTCTTTCTCCTATAAAGTTGCTTAAAGTCATCATTTAAAAAACTAGTGTGTACCTATAAAGTGCCATGCAGGCACAGATGCACTACTGGGGATTTTTTTAAATTATGTAAATATCAGCTATTAAATTTACTGATATGGCACACAAATAAGAGAACCCAACCAGGGAA